>NW_026555529.1:0-62758 GCF_029017545.1 Prosopis cineraria | reverse complement strand
AAAGAGAAAGCTATAGAAGGGGGAGGAAGAGAGGGAGGACAATAATAATAAGGAGAGTGGAGGGAGCAGTAAATAGGATTGCGTTTTCACGTGCCTTTGGTCTGCCCTTTCGAAGCCTGCGCTCTCGCTTGCAGCCTCCTATGACATAATAACAAAGGCTGACCCCTACACGCTGGTAAAATCCCCCCATAACTGCTTTCTCTGATATTTTGGTTTTTGGATTCATCGTAGCCTCAGACTAGCCCGCTTCGCTACCATCACTGTCTTCCTACGCTACGCCTACTGTACTCTGTCTGCTGCTCCTCTGCCTCGTCATATCATCCAATAACTGGCATGCATGTATCCATGTCTCTCCCTTTCTCTTCTGTCTTTCTCCTCATTCCGCTCCCCATCATTTCTTAAATGATTTTTTTTTTTTTATTTTCATCAAAAATATATTGACTTGCTCCTAACAACCGTTATTTGTAAAATATGTTCTGCAAAAAAAATAAAATAAATTCTTCATTATTTTTCACAACAACAATTGTAAAATATTTAAAAAAAATATTTTTATTTTTTTATTTTTTATAATAATATTTTATTTTTATTTTCTTAAATATTCTTTAAAAAAACATGTTACTGGACATATTTTTTTATTTTTAAAACAAAAAACTGTCTACCAAACAAGCCCATTGTTTTCTTTTCTTTTCTTTTTTTTTTTTTGCCTGCCCGCTTGTTTTGTGCTCTTGTGTGATCCCATTTACATGACACCTTTCTAAAAATATCTTTTATTCAAAGCGAAAGGTACCTTATAATATTTAAATTATTTTTTATAATTTTATTTTTTATTAATTAACATAAATATATTTAACGTAGTTGTGGTGTTATTAAAAAATCAAGGATAAAAAATTTTTTTTTTATAATATCAAAAAACAATTAATTTTTTTTTAAAATGAGTAAAATGAGTAAAAATATTTTATAATAAAGATAGGAGAGAGTAATAAGTAAGAAAAAAGTTATAATATTCATGATATAAATAAAAATTTAGATTAATAAATACAATGGTTGAAATAGAACAAGATTTCTATAAATATTAAGCTGTTTATATTTTGAATTAAAATTTTTTAAAAAACGTTATTAATATTTTGAACCAAAGGAAAAGCGTATTTAAAAATTGATAAACTGTTTTTTTTTTCTCAATTTTACTCTTCTATGCTATCAGTAATCATATTAAATTGTTATTTAGAAATTTAAAATATAAATGAAGGATAAAGTTAAAAAAATAATTATTTAATTTATTTTTTATCTTATATTAAGTATAAAAGGTCTTTTAATTTTTTTTCCTAAATAAAGATAGGAGAAAATACACTACAAAATTACTTACTCTTTTCATTAAAAATTTTAAAGCATTTTTTTTTTGATTGTGTGTTAAAAAATATATATATTTTTTAATATTTCAACATGTAATTATTATATTTTTTAAAAAATATTGATAATAAATAAATTAGTTTATATTTATTTTAAAATAAAATATTTTATTAAATAAAATAGTATAAAAATATTATATTAATTTAAAAACAATTGATTGCTTGTGATATTTAATTGAAAATACATTATATTTTTATTTTTAAACGAGGAGTAGCCTTTATTTGTTTTAGCTTTTGGGACTCTAAGATCTTGATTTGCAAGACAAAAGCCTGTTGTTGGCTCCTTTTTCATGCTTTTCTTTTTTTTTTTAAAAAAAAAAAGCCGTGATGGATGATTTTGATTTCCCTGGTTTTCTTCATCACTTTCTGGCAAGATCGGCTTTTTAAAAAAACAAAAAAAATATTTAACTTAAATTACATTATAATAATCACTTTTCTCTAACTTCAATTTGTAAACTATAATTTGTAGAAAGTTCAATTTTCTAAATTGCGCATCAATCAAATTTAGCCGTACAATTAATTTATTATTTGAAATAATATTAATTCTAAATTATCAAAATTCAATCGTACAATTTGTAACTTGATTGCTGGCAGCCGATGTCTCCGTCAAAGAGAAGCTCTTGCCTCCCCGCGCCATTAGGGGATATCGTACCTTCATCACTTTATACATGCACGGACTTAATATCTTGTCGCTGTATTTTATTCTTCGTTGTAGTTTTATCATAAATATGAATATGAATTTTTCTGATAAATTTTAATAACAGATATTAATTTAATGGTATGGATTAATCCATACTTTTTAGAAATATTAAATTTAAATCAGTTAATCGATCTAAACATCTATATTTGCAGTGTTTTCTTTATTATATAATTATTTGAAATTGAGTTATAATTTGAAATTTATAAATTAAAAAATAGAATAAGAAAATTAACAATTAATAATTATGTATAACAAGTGAAAAGTATTTTATTTTTTATAGTTAAAATTTTTTTAATTTTTTCTTCCTTAATTTAATTGAAAATTCAAAATTTTGTTGAATCTATCTAAAATTAAATCTTTACAATAATTTTTAACTGAAATTCTCCCATAATTTAACAAGACGAAAGACCTAAAACAAGTTGTGACATTAGAAAAAGAAAATGGGACCCTCTAGTGTGAGGAGGACATCACTTTCATAAGTACGGAGAACCATATTGATGATCTCCAATTTGAGGCTGGGATAGATTTCTTGGCTCTAAGACGAAGGGACATGAACTCCAAATGGTACACATTACAACCTGGCTGGGCTCACCTGAATGGAGTCAACTTGAATTGAGTCAACTTGAGTGGAGTCCCTTCTTGTGATGGCTTCATTCAATATGCAAAATAATTGGATTAAGGCTCGTATGGTATGATGATAGAATTTTTAATAAAATTAAAATTATAATTGAAATTAAAATCAGGATTGGAATCAAAATAAAATTACTCTCTCCAGTTCTATTTATAAGACATATTTTAAAATGTCTATTTGATCTTATTTACAAGTCACGGTGCAGCTTTTTAAATAATATTTAAAAAATATTTTTAAAATTATTTTTCATAAAAAGAAAAAGTAATATAACATCACTTTTTAAATTTATTATATAAAGGTACATTTGAAATTCTACTTGCGCATTCATTATACTTTTTTTTGAATTGATATTGATCTAATTGATAGAAAAACTTATCAAAAGGATTGGAGGAGTAAATTATAAAAATATACATTTGGTGTGAAGCTATAATTTTAATAAATATATATATATATATATATATATTTAAAAATGAAAAGACAAAAATGCCCCAAGGGGGGAAAAAGTGGAACACTATCCTCCACCCATCATCTCCTTGAATCCTTTTAATATGGGACCAAACAAAGCACTCAAATCGAACGGCAAGGGATCATACCAATTGAGTCAGCGGTCACCATTTCGAGTCTTAAAATAAAAGGACAACAACGTTAAAGGTGTATGATAGAACCTGCCGCCTGGAAAGGTCCTATCATTTCCGATGGGGTTTTTGGATTGGATCTCTGAATAAGTTTGTCTCGGGTCGACCTGGGAAGTGTGACGGTGCAGTAATCAAAGAAAAGATGAAAGGAAGGGGGTAGGGCCTGATGGCATAGGGTGGGGTGGTGGTGGCAGACAAGATATGGGAGAAGGAGAGACAAAAGGGAGAGGGAAGATCTTTTCCTTGACGAGACGCCCAAACTGCTGTCCCTGCACAGTTGCATAGCTGCGGCATCTTCCGCTTCCCTCCTCCATTCTTCTTTTCTTTGCTTTTTCACTTTCACCCTTTTCTTCTGTAACCGCTTCCTATCCTCCTCCTCCCTCTCAATTATGCACCAACACTACATACCCCCCACTGTTGCTGTTATGTTCACCCCATATCTGCCATATCTATTCTCATGTGCTGCTCCCCCGTGTATAAAGGAAAAAAGAATAATTAAAATGATATTTCCTTTGATTTAAAAATAAAAAAATATTTTTAATTAAATCTCACCTTTTAATAAAATAATTACCTATTTTTAAATTAATTATACTATTTTATATTTATTTCTATTAAATACACCATAATAAATATATAATTACTATTAATAGAAAATTTTTGAAATAAAAGATAATAATTACATCTCAAAAGACTAAAAATACTTTACATTTTTAATATCAAATTTCTCAAAAAAAAATTTATATTTTTAAACAGGAGAAGTAAATGTTTGACTTGCAGCAAATATCATGAGCTAAATTATTAATAGTGATAACTAATACGTATAAATTTCTTATTCATAATTATTTTTGAGAAAATAGCATTCAAATGTTACAAAATAATAATAATAATATTGAGAGGTGTTATGAATATCATAAAATATTTTCAAATCTCAAAAGCAAGTTTGTTATCAAGAGGTCCCTAATTAAGTTGTTAATGTGTAAAATTTAGAATTTAAGAGTATTTTATAAAATTTATGAAATTTTTCAGTAACAAACATCCTGAATGTAATTTTTTCATTATTTTGTTTATTGAAACGTTAATTTCCTTGAAAAAAATCCTTTTAAAGAACAACTTGCAAAGATGTTCATCTTCAATTTTAATGGTCATTATCATCCTGATACCTTCTGTTTTTTTTTTTTTTGGGGGCAAGAAAGGAACCTTACTCTTCCAAAATAATTTTAAAAATTTAATATCCTTTATCAATAATTAACTAGTTAAATTTTCACTTATTGCAATTTTCCATACCGTTTTCATGCAGTATCTTTATTTCGACAGTTATATCTTGAAAATGTATAATTAAGTATCCTTTTTTTTTTTTTGTATGTGTCAACTTAATTGTGAGCCTGAGAGATGCATTTTTTGCTCTTGGTAATCTTAAGGGGGATGGTTTTTATTGTCAACACTCAATAGAGCTTGCTCCTTGTACTTATAAGGAAATATCTGTTTTTCAATTATATTTATTTGAATAGTGATTGAGAATATATATATATATATTAAAGCATATTTTTCATTTTTCATTTTTAATTTTTTTTAATATTTCAAAAATACTTTTTATCCTCCTCTTTTCAAAAATAGTGATTCGATATTTATATACAAACGTACCACTCACCCCCCAAAAAAAAAAAAAAAACACTACGTCTTACTCACTCATGGTTCCCATCCCATGTATATGGATCCGATCCTCTCAAGAAAGAAAAAAAGGAAAAATAACAATGAAATTTTCTTGAATTATATAAATAATAATTTAATCTTTTAAAATGTTATAATTTCACTAAAATTTATAGAGACTTCTGTGTCAATAAATTTTAAAGTAAAAAAAATATTTTAACCTCATTGAAAAAAAAAAAGACTCTAATCACAAATTTTATTTAGAGAATGACATTTTTTACTTTATGAATCATAAGAATTCAATAAAAAATTATAACTTAACAAGTATAATTTTTATTATTAAAAAATAAGAATCAGTCATAATTTATTAATCATAAAAATTGAATAAAAAATACGGCTTGTCAATTATAATTTTTATTATTAAAAAATAAAATTTCAAATAAGAAACTCCAGCACTCACAGGTGTGGCCGATCCCTTTTTAAGTAGATCAGCAACTGGTAATGACTAGTGAGCTAAAAATCAGTCACCTAATTTACAATGCAAATAAAATATTGTTGTTTATAAAATCTAACATGTAGTTATCCAATCGGCAACTGATGTCAAACAGAATTATCTCTATCAAGGGAATATCCTTCCATAAGAAATAAAGCCAAAAATTTTTATACAAAAAAAGAAAAAAAATCAATGGATAGTAAGATAGTAACAGTTGTTTTTCATAACTATTTAATGAAGTTTTTTTAAAAAACTTTGCGTACCAATAATTTTTTTTCTTAAAAATATACACTCTCTTTGGTTTAAAATAAAAACATTTTCTCTCAACTAACTTTAGTTTAAGATATAAACAACTTAATACATATAAAAAAATTATTTTTCCTCTTGTATTTTCTAACCTAAATATTTGTGTAAGTTTATTTCTTGCCTATCATAAAGTGTTTTAATAATTGGGACTAAAGGTAAAATATATATATATATATATATATATTTTACGGGAATAAACACTTTATTGATTTGTAAATTTTTTTAAAAAACTGTTTATATTTTTGCATGGGAGGGAGTACTGTTTTTCATTTTTATCCCTGCTCCCAATTACTATTACACTCCATAATGTATAAGATACATTTATACAAAGATCTACGTTAGAATACGAGGGGCAAAATGATAAAATTTTGTTATACTCCTTCCATTAAAAAATATAAGATATTTTTGCTCTTTTTATGTTTTATCATTATCTTATTTTTAAAAGTATTCCTATAAATAGTGACTTTATATTTATTTATTATAAGATATTTATAAAAAATTAAAATTAATTTAAAAGTTAATAATTATTTATTAAAAGATAATATTTGATTAAAAATGCTTCATATTTTTGTAAAAAAAGGAAGTATCTATTATATGAGTATCTATTAGGTGGGTGTGTATTTTAAACCAAGATCAACATAAAGAAAATACATAACAGGAACTAATCTATATTCACATTCAAATGTTCAATGTTATTCAATTCTAAATAAAGATGATCTTTTCCACTTACAAAACTACAAATCGGTTAGATTTTTTTTATATTAACTATGCTTTGTTACAATATTTATATCAACAAATCTTTTATCGTCTAATAAAGCCAAGGGTTTAAAAGGTATGGAATCCATTTTATTATTCAACTACACTACAGTCAATCTTTGACGTTATTAAAAACTAAATGCCATGTGGGACTAGAATCTGGGGCCTCACGTCACACACTCTTTACGTTCAGCGCGCGGAGCTTGGGGACACGCAAAGCTTTCCCGAAATTTAAAAGCGGGACTTGAATGACACACCAAAGTTCATCTATTGAGTTTTGACCCAAAAAAAAAAACATAGCCTCATTCAACGTGATATATATGTATATATATATAACCCAAACAAACAACGCGTTGATTGAAACTCAACATGTCATGATATATATAATCCTCAAATAAAAACAAACAAGGCAACAGATTCATTGCATAAGCCATTAATACCACCTCCATACTTTGTTAGTATTGTATTATTGATTTTGATCAAAGCAACTTCATTTTGACCAAAGTAATGTGCATGCAAGTATGTAACCTTCGCTAGTTTTGACAAAAACCGATGAACTAATAAAACACACCAAATTTGTGTGACTGAATAAACAATTACATAGTTGTTAGTGGACTTGCAATTACCATAAATCTTAGAATATCATAGTCAAGAGAAATAAGAATCTTAATCGGTGAACAGTATTAATGTTAATATAATGAACCGACTCCTGACAATGATTGGACCAAAATTGGAGTCATCCTACTACAACACAGTACGGAGTAAAAACACGAGATCAATCAAATTCTATCCCTCCTACCACCAACACAAAATAAGCAGCGTACTGCGTACCACATTATACTATGATCACACATTGGAAAATGGAAACTCAAACTTCGGAATTATAGAAGTTATACATGCGTTCACATCAGATACTAGCAGTTTTAGTTCAAAAGCTGCTTCGCAAAAGCATATACAAATTGCATATATTATAATTAAAATTCTGATAATAACCAGTAAACTTAACTACCTAGCCAAACCTCTTATAATAATCCTAATCATAATTCTCCAAACACGTCATTAAGTGACCCGAGAGATTCAAGTTCAACCAACCCTTCTTTCCGCAACTACCGCATGCAGTGGGTGCTTCATTTCGCAGGACAGTTTTAGAACCTCGGCGAGATCAACGGGTCGAGCCGGATCCTGGACCCATTTGAAACGGTGAACCAGCCTCGCCACCCACAGCGACACCGTCACGAGCCCGAGGTTCTTCCCGGGGCACACCCTCCGTCCCGCCCCGAACGGTGCGAGCCGCAGATCCAAACCCCTGACGTCCACGTCAGCGCCACCTTCGCTCTCGAGAAACCTCTCCGGCGAGAATTCCAGCGGGGCGTCCCATAAGCGGGGGTCGCGCGTGATGGCCCACATGTTCACCATGGCGGTTGTGTTGGCGGGAACCACCATCCCGTTGCTTAAGTGGACGTCCGACGTGGACAGTCGGGCCCACGACAGGAGTGGACCAGGTGGATGAACTCGCAGTGATTCTTTCACCACCGCTTGCAAGTACGGCATTCTCGCCACGTCGGCGTCCGTGACGACCCCATCGTCCCCAACAATCCGGTAGATTTCCTCGTAAAGCTTATCCTGGACCTTCGGATGCAACACCAGCTCAGCCATTGCCCACTCGGTTAGAAGAGCCGTCGTATCTGTCCCCCTGAATATCATTTCCTGCGACATTGAACTAACAAGTCAATTCAGTTTCACAAAAGAAACTATCCACACGGCTTTAACTAATGAACATATTACATACCCACAACACAGCGATCATATCATTTTCCTCCAGCTTGTCTTCTCCTTCTAGGGAGAGCAAAACGTCGACGAAATCATCGTTATCGGAGGGGTTGCTAGACTTGGCGGCTCGGTGCTCTTCTATGATGGATCCGACGAATTTCCTGACACGAGGAACCAGTTTCGAGCAGCGTTCGTTTATATGATGTGGGTCATAGATAGCGCTAAGCCATGGAAGGTAATCAGACCAGTTGAAAGCACCGAGAAGCTCAAAACCTTCACGAACCATGTCCTTGAGATGTTTCAGGTCTTCGCTCTCAATCGATGGATCATATCGTTTGCCGAAGACGCTGCCCATGATGTTGTTGAGAGACGCAGCTTGGAGGTGTCTCCGAAGAGAAACCGTTCCCCTTTGCGTCTGTTCGGTTGCTATGTTGCACAGCATGGCGGCGCACTCAAACTGGCGTCCTTTTTCGTGGGCTACGATACGCCGTGGTGCAAACAAGTGGGTCGAAGCAATCCTCCTAAGAAGGCGCCAGTAACTTCCATTCGGAGCGAAGCCGATGGCCCGGCTAAACATGAGACTCTTCGCCGACTGCTTGAGAGGGCGGTCGGCGAAGTGAGGCGAGGTCAGAATTTCGCGGGCAGTGGTGGGATCAGAAGCCACGACAACTGGAGTAGCCAAGCCGAGGCTAAAAGCCATGAGCTGAGTGTTGTCCCGAGCCCAAGCCATGGCGGCGAGGGACCGGTGAGCTAAGCCACGGCTCAAGGTGAATAAGCTCCCAAACACAGGAAGACCACGGGGACCAGGGATAGGAACTCGTCCTCTAGAGTTCCGGCCATTTTTCCAGGCGTGGCCGCCGTGAGAGAATGCCCAGGAGAGAAGGCCAATAGAGAGAAAGGTGATAAAGATGGACAGCAAAGCATAGGCGTCGACGACAAGATGCTCGGAGCCAAGAAAGGCTGGGAGGGTGAAGACCCACAAGTTGGCGGGCTTCGCTGCTGCATACGAACTTGTCTCCATCGATATGTGTGTATTTCAGAGAAAAGAAAGAACAGAACAGAACAGAACAGAGAAGGGAGAGCTGTTTGATGGATAGGTCGTTGGGAGAGAAATGTTACAGCGAATATATATAGCTCGAGAGGCAGAGCGTTAGTCGAGAAACTTGAGAGTTGGTAACCTTCCTTGAGCTGAATAATAATGAGTTAATTAATGATGAATTAATTATTGAATGTGGGTTAATAGAGTGATTAAGAAAGGGCGGGGGGGGGGGGGGGGGGGAGAAAATGAGGAATCGCGTGACAAAGGGAAGGGGAAGAGATGGCGTGGGCATGTGGAGGGGGTGCGTCGGGAGGGGAGAGAGAGAGTGTGTGTGGCTGGGGTTGGAGGCTGAGGCGTTATGATGAGGAGCTGAAAAATTACGGCACTAAAGACGGCGACCTATGTAACGCATCCAGAGTCTCGACGCTTCTCATTTATTGTGTCTGAGATGCCCTAGGCTTTATCCACAGCCTGATGGAGCTTCGTCTTGAGTGAATCTCGACAATGCAAGCTTAAGGGGGCGTGGGATTTCAATTAATTTTGTGACGTAGGGATGATTGCTGAGATAAGTTTCAGTTTTTTTTTTTTAATTGGTCACATGTTTTTTGCTATAGATAATAAATAACGGTCAGGAAATATAGATATGTGAGAAAATAATAATAAAATTTTTTTAAATTATATTAATGATATATTGATTTCATAAAATACCATTATTTTTTAAAAAATTTAAAAAATATTTTTATCATTAAAAAATTATAAAAAATGATACTTTTACCTTTTATTTAAATTAAAAAAATTTATAAGTTTTCAGTCACAATTTTTATTCATATATTAACAATCTTCGTTTTTAAATTTACAATAATTTAATATTTATTTACAAGTCATGATCTATGAATTTTGATATGTATCAGTTGTTAAAAATTTATAATTTTTTATTTACAACTTTTATTTGTATATTAACAATTTTTATTTTTAAATTTACAACAATCCAATAGTCATTCACAACTTCACATATGCAAGTTCTGATATGCATCAAATGTTAAAAATTTATCACTTTTTATTCACAACTTTTGTTCATATATTAACAACTTTTATTTCTAAATTCGCAACAATTCAATAGTCATTCACAAATATGAATATGCAGGTTCTGATATGTATCAGATGTTAAAAATTTACAACTTTTCATTCACAACTTTTATTCTTAAATTAACAATTTTTGTCCCTAAATTCTCAATAATGAAACAAGGAATTGTAATTTATCAGTATCCTCTATAACTTGACTAAATTAGCAAAAATGCATTACCACTCTAATTCAAGAAATAACAACTTTTATTAATTTAAATGACAAGAAAACTCTAAAAAGTGACAACTATGTAAAGTTTTGTTATTAGTTACATGATCTACAACTTGCATCAAAATACCTTACAATCCATTTGACAAAAATATATGAAAGGTTGAATCTTCTAGTGTCATCCCAACATGTCAATCGTTTTAATGCCAACCTAAAACAACAAAATAATCATTCATCAACATGTCTATTTTTCAAACATTATAATCATATATATGTTATGTTTAATCTAACAACAACTATTCTTCTTATATTTACAACTTTATATTGGTCATTTACAACTTCAGTTTATGTATTTACAACACAACTGAAAATAATGTATCATTTATCATTTATGTATGAGTAAGTATCCATACCCATGTACAGCAGAGAAAATCAAAAAATGAATATCTTAATTATGAAAAGAAAATGAAGATCTCAATCATTTATGCATATTAACATACTTCAAATTCAACTATCACATATGAAAGGAGAAATTTTAATGGAGAAGAAGAAACTTACCTACATACTATACAACTAACAAAGGAACTCATGTACAGAAACTCAAAAAGAAATAACACAAATGAGAAGGAGAAGGAGAAGAAGACGAACCAAAATAAGAGAAGAGGAGGAGAACAAGAAGACGAAGCAAATGGAAGAAAGCACAAGAATGGCTCTACATTGAGGCTTGAAATTTTTGTTTTGTTTAAGGGTAATTTGGTCATTTTTTTTAATTTCCCAATGATAGAAAAATCCCATGAAATTTTAGGAAAATTATGCTATTTCATGATATCAATCTGTCAGTTACATGATTTAAATGAATTTTTCTATCATTTTTCCTAAATATTTTTTCTAACAAGATTTTTGTTCTTTCAAAATCTCATTAACCACACTTATTTAAATTTAAATTCTTTAAATTTTTAAAATTATATTGCAATTTAAGAGTATTGACTTGATATTAAGTTTTAAAAAAATGATAAAATTGCTCCTAATTTAAATTCATATAAGACTTTTTGTTTTTCACCTGTTCATTACCCTACTTTACTTATTAATTTATTTCTCTCATGTTGTTAGTTGTACTACTTAACTTATTTTTATTTTAAATGTTTAAGTCATCTTAAAATAATTTGTTAATTTTTATATTGTATGTTATTCATTTACTTACGAACTGTTATTTATTGCCCTACTTTACTTGTTCATTGCCATATTTTTACTTGATTTTATTTCAAGAAAATGAACAAGTGAAGTAAAATGATTAACAAAATTTCATAAGCAAATAAATAAGTGAAATAGGACAGTTTTAATATTAATTTAAATGAAATATAATTTTATTATTTTCTTCATAAATTTAATATCAAATTAGTATATTTAAATTACAGTAAAATTTTAAAAATTTAAAATTTTTAAATTTAAATAAGCGTGATCAAAAGTTTTTATTGAAATTCTCCTTCCTTTCATTCTAAGGGACTACGAAAGATAATCAAACACTAATACAATATCTTATATAAAAAAGTACTCCTCTCACTCCAATTTTATAAAATAATTTTTAGTAAAGTTATATATATCAATAAAATTTATTACAGTTATTTTAAAATATTATTTTTTAATAGAAATATAAATTTTAAGAAACAATCTTCATTTAACATAATCTTATTTTTAAAACATTAAATAGAAAGAGAAAATATAATAAAGAAGGTAGAACATATATAATTAATGAAATCTTAACTTTGATATAGTGTCTTATATTTTAAAATATTAAATCAGTTAAAAAATGTCTTATAAACTAAGACAAATGAAGTATTTTTTAAGAATAAAATAAAAAAAATGCTTTATCTCATTTCTTTTCTAAATGCATCTCTCTTTTTTTAAACAAATATTTTTCTACGTACTAAATATTGCATAAATGTGTGTGTTTCTCTTGGTATTAATTTAAATATTGGTTTAGGAACTAGTTCATCCTATTAAATATAATCTCATTTGTAATATGCTTCACCTTTTTATACCTAGTTCCTATATACCAGTATTTTTTATAATAATTTGAATGATCATGTATGCTTTATTTGTTATTAGTCATTTTATATAAAATGGTAAACTATAACTTTTTTTTTCAAATTCAATCCTATTTAAAACTGTTTATAATTTTTTTTAGATCATATTAAAAAGTTAACTACATCTTCTCTATTCTCGTGAGATAGTTTTTTTTTTTGGCCAAAAGGATAGTTAAAAATATTATAAATTTAAAAGCGTAGGATGCATATTTTGGTCATAGAATCGTACTGATGAGTTGGTTCCTTTTCTAGCTAGCTGCTGCCATCTCAATGTATAGAACAACCAAAAAAGGAATAATTAGTTCAAATTAGCTAGTTTGATTCCTTCTTTTGCTTAATTAAATTTATAAATAAGCCCCTTTAATTTCATTTTTACTCAGGAGAACCACGTACAAATTAGTCACGCAGGGTTAGTCGCATAAAGACGATGTGAGATATGAAATGATGCTGGGAGAGTTCATACACACCTCTTTAGTGGGAACATTTTTAACAGTTTTGCTTTAAAAAGCTTGGAGGAACAATATGATTTCAGGCAAAACCATTGTGAGAGGAAAATATGGAAGCGGAATACCAAATAGGGAAACAAAAAAGGATTAACAAATAAAAATTCCTCAAAAGTTTTTAGAAAAATGCAATAGGTATTCTTACCTTTTAAAATGAGCAATATTGCTCTAAAAATATGAAAAATATGAAAATATTGCTCCGACAAGCATGTGGCAAATAAGCCTCACGTCTAGTCTTCCTTGTCTAGATTCTCCTCCATCTCAAATCTCAAACACACCAACAATGCCATGCTCAATCTCACCCATCATTGACCTTAGATCTTACATCTTTGACTCATTGAAGTCACTCGTGAGCAAATATTGAGCAAATCGGCACACATTTGATAAATGTAATATCCAAAATTTTACTTAGAGATTTCATTGTAAAAGTTGTAGACAACTGGAGGAATTTAATTTGAGAAATTATTTTTAAATTAGATAATATGTGTACTTAAGGAATTAATTGAGAAAATATGTGTACTTGAGAATTTAATTGAAGAAGTATGAATTTCAAGGATTTATGTTGATTGAGATTGATGGATGTTAATTAATTATTTAGGCACTTAAATATGGTTTAGATTGGGCCTAAAATCATGTATTAAGGTTATTTGGGTTCAAAATAGGTATTAGACTGGTTTGGGCTAAATTATTAGGTCTAAGTGAGATTTTTCGATATTGTACCATTTACCGTGACATATGCCTTATTTTCAATATTTTTTTTGCTCGAAAAATTAGAGAGGGAAGGAAATTGAATTGTAGGGTGCCAAAATACTTGCCTCTGCTAGGGTTTAGACTAAGGCTTTGATTATGCATGGATTTGGGATCCCAACTAGCTAAGGAAAATTATTTAATCACTTTCTTGTCATCTAACTTGCCTTTTGAGCTAGATATTGTGATGGGTGTAGCTAGGGTTTCATTTTTAAGGATGCCAGACCCTTGGGTTTGCATTTAATAGGTGTTTTGAGGTTATGGGTGTTGTTTAAGTAGTTTTGATGTTGTTTGTGATAATAGGGTGATTAAATCTGAAAACCCTAGGTTGTTAAGGGATGATTAGTGATGATTTGAGTGTCTAGGGCTTAAATTTATATTCAAGAGATGTAATGAGGATTACTATGACTAAAGTTGATGATTAAAGTGTATGGAAGTGTATTAAAGTTGTGAGATTAGTTAACCTAACCCTAGGAATAGGGTAAGATTAGTATGTAGATACTTTGATTAATTATGATTAGCATTTTATTAATAATAATTAGTGTTACATTGTTTATAGACACCGTTGGAGGTGATAATCTACTTATTCAGGGAGCAATTATAATAAGAAGTAAAGATAACCATTATTACTATGTGATTTTGTATGCTTGTGATTGATTACGTGTGGTTTTATTGTGTTTGGTGAATCATGTTATGTTTCAAAAGAATATATCATTGTTTGAAAATAAATGAATTTCCATGAATATATAAATGAACACCATGTTTGGCATAATTGTTGCTCGCAAGCATGAATTTGTTCGATTGTATTTTTGTCCAGATTTGTTTGGAAATATATGTGACATGTTAAGTTGCTTTGAAATATGTAATGTTGGGAATTTTGTTCGAAGATTGTACCTATCACATGGTAAGTGCTCATTAAATCCAATAAATAGCTATTAACTTGGATCAACTCACCTTTAGTTGGGTGATTTGATTTCAGGTATGATGTATGAAGGAATATAAGGTGTTGTCCTACAAAATTTTAATTGCTTGGATAATTTTTGTTTGGAAAACATCTTGTACATCCCAATTATTAACGGCATAGTTAGTTGCATTGCATGTATCATTACATATTAATTTTGATTATTAAAACTGTTTTGTCTCATTCTTCATGGTTAACATTTTTACATGAAAAAGTTCATCCGGAAAAGCATCGGGAGGGTAATTTGTGTGTATAGACACTTTTATTTTGTTGAGTTGCATGTAATTGCCAATTTTAAGGCATATTTATCGTAATTAAGCATGTAACTCCCCTACTTTTGATCAGACTCCTATTTGATTGCC
Source organism: Prosopis cineraria (assembly GCF_029017545.1). Classification (NCBI taxonomy): domain Eukaryota; kingdom Viridiplantae; phylum Streptophyta; class Magnoliopsida; order Fabales; family Fabaceae; genus Prosopis; species Prosopis cineraria. The sequence continues at coordinate 47,427 of NW_026555529.1, read as the reverse complement.
ATGAAGTGGTTTTGTGACATTCATGACCATGTTTTGTGATAATTAAATAATTTACAATATGTTTTGAGGTAATGTTTTACTTTTAACAATTTATGTTAACTTGTTGGGTGGTTATAACCTAACTATGAGATTTTTAACTACATGTGTAAATTTGTGGTTGTATATTTGTTATTTGGGATATGTATGAAGTGGTTGAATGTCTTATAAATTGGCTTTGGGTTTGGGTTTGGTGTTAAGAGTATTATTGTTTAGGAAATATTGGGTTTTAGCCCTTAATGAGTTTTGGTAAATAAAATTCTCATATAGAGTAATTTGTTTGTCAAACTAAAGCCATTAGCTAGACCTTTTAATAAGTTTCATACAAACACTTGAATCATTTGAATTGGATGCATGTGATAGAAGTTATATCCATTTGAAATTTGTTGTCATTGTTCATGCTATCATTTTGCTGAAACAACATCATTGACGCGGCATATGTTACGTATGTCATAGCACATGTCACAGACACAAATATCACAGCATATGATGCAAGCTTTTCAAAATTGCCCTTATTAAGTTTTTAACTTTTGAAATGATCCCTTTAAACCCTTTTACTCTTGATAAACTTATTTTTGGATAATTTAGCCCTTGAAAACCATACTTTACTTTTAATTACCTTTTTTATCTTTTTATTGAATTTAAATACTTATTTTTTATGGGATCTCATAAGATATACTTTATTTAACTTAATTTTTCATTGATAGCTATTTATTTGAGTTATTGTACTTCCTTAATTACCATGGTTGCTTTTTTTTTATCTTTTCTTCCTTGGCAAATCTCTTTCTACCATGGGAGTCCAATTTGAAAGATATTTTGTTCGCAAGAAAAACTCTTTCTACCATAATACGCTTTTATGAAAAATAATTTATTATCTAAAAATTTGAAAAATAAGATGTACTTTTTATTACCTTTTAACCTAATGACATTGAAGCCCGTTCAGCACATTTTCCTGTACTTTCATTACTAATTGGTTCAATTGTAAATATTTTGGCTTTAAATTTAAGGAAATGGGCTGTAGTTGAAGTTTATCTTGATAATAAAATTTATTGCCAATTTTTGTAAAAATCTTGCCTTGATTTAAACTTTAAAATATTGTATAGTTGTATCTATTATTTTAGGTGACTATTAATGAATAATTATAAAAATAAAGAGTTAGATGATGCATTTGGAAACATAAGAGCAATAAAAATTGAACCATAAATGAATAATGAGGGTTTTGTGCCGTATACCGCAATGCAGGCACATTACATCGCAACATGTGGAAAATAGATGGGCTTCTAGGAAATGCATAGGCATCGTGGCTTATAGACACTACGCTATAGCACACTATCACAATTTTGCACTTGTGCCATGACACAATGACAACACATCATGGCACATGGCTTAAATTTTATTATGTGTTTTGAGTTATAAAATGCAAATTAGGGTTACATAAGCCCATAACCATGCCTCTAGTTAGACACACATGAATTTCAAAGGTTCTTTGAAGCTTGCTCTCCCAGGGTTTAAGGTTCTTAAGGGAGATTTGGCTAAGGATTAAAAATTTGAAGAGATTTAAGTGGATTTTCTTTAATTTTTTAACTTTCCTTCCCTTTTATCTTTGTGTTTCTGATATGGGTGTTGAACAAGTCATATTATGTTGCTCTTTTTTAAACAACAGTAGCCAGTTTTCTTGTTCTAAGATTATTTCAAACCTCTGTATGAATTAAAACTTGATTATTCCTCTCTTTTGATAGTTAACAATATATATGTATTTATTTTATTCCATACTTAATGCTTCTAAGTGCTTGATCACCATTTAGATTGTTTTATTTACTTGAATTGTACTTGAGAAAGCTAATTTAAGTGTAGAACTTGGATAACATAATGTTGGACTTAAAGTTTACAAGGATAAATGAATGGTTTGTTAATAAAATAGAGATATTTTATAAACTTTTTACATTCACATTAAAGTTGTTGCTTAAAACTTATTTTCACTAGTCATTTCCAAGAGATTGTGAAATTCTAGTATTGGCAAATATATTTGATTTAAACTTGAGAAAGCTTTTTTAAATAAATTAAAATCTTAAACTAGCACTTATCTTCATTATAAATCATTTTAAAAGGAAATAATTAAAGTCTTATGAAGTACAAAGAGAAAAGATAATCCTAGGATCTTATCTCTTGAATTTGTAGTATCAACTAAATTTGTTTGAAAATATGTTTTTAATTTGATTTTCACCTTCTCACACATAACACAATACTTGATTTTGCTTAACCTAATTCAAAGCCTAATAGTGAATTTTTAACTCTCTTTTGCCTAAATCCTCATGAAAACAATAATTTTAAAAAACTTTTTATACTTGTGACGACCCCTATGCTTACAGTAATGCTTGACGACAAACGTTACCATAATAGACTCATTTCTACCATGGGAGTCCAATTTTAAAAATCCTTAGTTATTATATTAGCCCCTTTTCTATCATGGTAGATTTTCAAAATACTATCTAAAAACTTTTCTACCATGATAGTATTTTAAAAAGTAAGATTTACTCTTATCAAAATAGACTCTGTTCTACCACAGTATATATTTAATGGATAAAGTTGGTTGTAAAATTATATAATATGTAAAAAACAATTGGGGTAAATTTTATAGTATTACAACAAACTCCTGTTGAACATTTGAAATTTTAGAGCTTTAATCAAACCAAAGTTTTAATCAAGTTAAGAAGATATTTGGTGCTTTAGTTGAATAAAAGAAAATTTTCTATACCAGAGCTGTTATCATTTAAGGAGAAAACAAGAAGTGGAGAAGTGAAAATTAGAGCAAAAATTTCAACACCAAAGAGAAAAATCAAAGCAAAAATAAAGCCTTAGATTCAATTATTTTCATATCTCAAGAAAAAAATTCAAAGCAAAGTGTAAGGAAGAGTAAATCAAATCTAGTCCCAAGCGAGCAGCGCAAGAGAATCAAACAGCAATGCTAAAGAAGCAACCAACCTTTATTTGTATAACAAGTGCAAACAACCTGAACAATGAGTTTTTAGCATGTCTATGGATTGTTGAGTTTGCTGCCAATAGCACGTTATGGTCGAGAGTTGAGTAACAAAGAAAAATGATAAATCAATGGGATAAAACTAACCCATGTTTATGTATTGTTGAGTTCGTTGCCAATTGCCTGATCTGGGAACAAACCAAGAATACCAAGGGTTGAGGATGGCTGAAAACTAGAGATTGATCTTCACGAGAAATGGGTGTGTTGGGGTCCTCACTGTTACCCATTAGATAGGGCTTAAGTGTCACTTAAAATGGGTCTTGTGACATGTGGCAGAAGTTCGTATGCTTCTCTAACAGTGTAGGGTGAGACTACTCTCTTTTTCATACTTTTAAGGTAACATTACTCATTTTAAAAGGAAAAGATACTCGTTGCTCTTTTCAAAAAAATTTTGATATGTCTTACCCCTTGCCCCATAAAAAAAAATTCCTACTAGTAAACAATGGGCTCTAAAAACATGTTCATGCATGAGGATATTAACAATAAATGATATTAGCCCTTTGAGCTATCGTAAAGATAAACCCCAATTCATGCAATGCAAGATTGCACTAAAATTAGATATGAATGGACTTAATGGGATTTCATTCTCCCTTTTTTTTTTTTATTTTTTGTTTCTCAAGGCATCCTTATAATTGACAATCATGAAATCACCAAGTAATGCTTTGACACACACCGCTGGCAATTAGACTTTAGAGTGATATTTAAGGGGTCCAAACCACTACTATATATGCCATACCCATTTGGTAATCCCCCTCTTAGTTAATTAATATTTCAGGTTCTGCCTTCTTTCTTAGCAAAAAAAAGAAATTCCATATGAATGGAGTAAATTACTTTTTTTTTCGCCAAAAATGGAGTAAATTACTTAATCTTCGTTTTCCTAGTGAGTTGTTTATAGCTGGAGACAAAATGCAAACCACAATTGACATTGATATGGACGTAAATGAATGTGCGAGTTTGCTAACTGAATCGGCTCATAATGGTTTTGTCAATTTTGTATTGCATTGAACTCTGATTGTAGGAGGCTAATATATTTGGATAAATAAAGCCCTATTTTCAAAAACTGTTTTTTATCTTTTAAAATTAAAAAATATAAAACTTGATTTGGGTAAGTGATTTAAAATTAGAAAAATTCTTGCATGAACTTGATGTACCATGTTATCCATCATCTATTCAATAAAAACATTTATCTCATATTAGATGGCTATAAATTTAAATTGATCATGTCATTGATAGATTATAGATGACATGATGTTTTATTTGATTAAACTTGTGCAATATAGCATGATTTTAATGGATAGATTATAGATAACATGATATATCTTGTCTGGGTTAGAATTTCTCTTAAATTTAAATATTTTTAAAACTGTTAACATTTTTTGTTTTTTAAATGAAAAAACCTTAAAAATGTTTTTATTTTTTAAAAAATACATTTCTTTTAATTATTAAAAACTAATGTCAACTATGACCGACCACCATTATATGTTACTACTATTAACAATTGGTGCATTATCAACATCTTTTAATTCTAAAATTATTTTTAAATAAACACTGTCAAACATATTTTTTTTGTTTTATTTTAAAAACAATTCTTAAAACGACGTTGTAAAATAATATTAAAAAACAAAAAGTGGAAACACAATCCAACGTTCCTAAAACTCTCTACTTGTATGAGTTATCCATTTAAAATATAATCTTGCACTTTAATTTGTCTCAGATTTGTAATATATAAACAAAAAGTTACATATAATAAGATGTTGTTAGATCTAATATCTAAATTCATATATAATTGAGTATAATAGAATAAAGTAATATGTATGTACCTAAAGAATCTATGGATCACTTGAGAAAGCTCGAATACCTCGAATGTAGATAGATACACAATTCACAGGTCCTCAGAGTGTTCAGAGAGTTCAGAGATAATTGAGCAGAAGAAAATATATCATGTGTTTGCGGTTATCTACTGATCGACTTATAAGGATCAAATTAATAACCACTTTATTAAATAATTAATTTCATTATCTTTGACTTAGTTAGTTAAGAGATAGAGAATAATTGACAGCTACTGGATTGTAGGTTGGGCCTTTACTCATTGGGCTCACTTGTGTAGTCCACCTATTACAATTCACACAAAATCATAAAGACCAATCTGTTTAGGCTTATTAATTAATGTTAATCCATAAATAAATAAATATTTCAACAATTTCCCACTTGGATTGCATTAATTAAGCAAGTAGTATAAACAAGTCACAAACAAAATTCAAAAAATGAAACTCCACAAAATCACTAGATCATATAGGAAAACAAGTGATATAATGTCTCATAATTTGAATAAAATATGAAATTTTATTTCAAACACAGTTCAATAAGATAACAGTATAAATTACTAATTCTTATAAGGAAACAAATGATATGCATAGTGTACTATAACAGAATCATTGTGAAAAGGTCATGAAGGCAAGGTTCTTTTTATATCCAGTGTATTACCAATGCATACTTTGAGAATTCTTTGGCGCAATTGGAGTATTTTGTAGAAATTTGCTCAAGTTTTACTATTTATTTTGGAGTGAAATACCCTAATCTTCTCTTTATTTTACCTTAATTATTGATACCTCTTATATTTTTAAAACCTATAAGAACATTTCCTTTACCAAACTACAAACATTCTTTTTAGTTTTAAGATTTTATTTTTCTATCTAACTGTTAGCTGACCATTATGTCATATATATTAAATTCAAATATCTCTCTTTAAATATAAATATAGTCTAAAAATCATTAAATTATCCAAAAATATAATGTATATATTTTTATTTTAAAATTTTAATTTTGTAAATGTATTTATTTAAAAATTTTTAAAAATAAATACATAAATTGGTTAAAATAATATTCAAAAGTGAAGTAAAAAATTTATTAAATAAAATTAAAATATAATAAATTACTCGATTTAATTTATACTATTTTTGGTCAAATTTCATAAATTTTAACACAAAAAATTTAAATTATTTATTTAAATATTGATATATTTGATTAGTTTTTAAAATTCTGAGAGAGGGGGGACAATTAGATTAGAAGGATAAATTAATAATATTAAAATTTTTAACATGATTATAAATAAAAAATTAATTATTTTAAAATCTTTGAAGAAATATTCTTAACAACGTAAAATATTAAAATAAAATGTAGGTTTTAAAAATGGGAGAGGTCTCTATTAGTTTAGCAAAATGAAAGGAAAGTAATTGTATTGTAACCTTTTTTTTTTTTTGTTGAGAAAGGAAAGACCCCTGTCCATTACATCATCTAACTATGTTTTTTTTTCCCTGAAAAATATAACATTTAGTTCCTGTCATGTGCTTGTATTTTGCTTTCAGTTATTTTATTTTTTTATATTTTAAAGTTTTAAATTTTATTTTTTATTATTTTAGGTCTCTCCATCAATAAAGTATAGAGACTTTAGAAGAATTTAAAATTATAAAAAATAAAATAAAGGGACTTAAAATATATAAAAAATGTAGGAACTAAAAATAAAATATGAGTAAAGTACATGAATTTAAAATTATATTTTTTATTTTTATTTTTCTTTTAAATACATCACTCAGTGTTCTAATCCAACAGCTTGAAGTAATGCAAATTTAGTTAGGTTGAGACACTATCGATCAAAAGCCCACCCACTAAACCTTGTTGGATTAATTTTTAGGACTAGACATAAAATGGGAGAAGTACAACCGTGACGTACTGGTTGAAAATGGGAGAAGAGCCCGTTTGGTTTCCTTTCTTATATTTTGTTCTAAAAAACTGTTTCATAATATAATTTTTAAAGTCATTTTTTAAGAAATAAAATAAAAATTCAGTTGGTTACATTAATTAAAAAATAGTTTTAGAATTAAAAAATAAATTGATAGAGTGATAGTGATAGTTATATGCATTTAATGGCGGTTATTAATAAAAAAAAGATCAAGATAACTATAATTTCTAATAATCAAATGAAGTGTATTTAAAAAAAAATAAAATGAAATCAACTTAAAGTTATTTTTATTACAATTTAAAATTGTTTTTATTTTTTATTTTTAAAAATAAAAAATGAAAATAATTTTGGAAATAACTAAATGAAAAATACTCATTCAAACAAATTTTTAAAAATAAAAAACAGTTTTTAAAAACAAAAAACAAATAGGCTCTTAGTTTGCACAATTAACTTGTTTTTTTTTTTTGGTACAAAAAGCATGTAACTGTTTTATTAAAAAGTTTGTAACCACTCTAATAATAATAATAATAATAATAATAAAGGTAACCTCCAAGACGCTTAAAGTAATAATGAACGATGCAAAATCACTGTCATAAGACCAGTCGCTTGGATGCATATCCACAGCTTCAATTATCAATTATAACCGAAATCGCCTTCCTGATTTCATACCGTTATATAATGATTAGTAAAGGTTTGTTGTCAGGTCAAGAACGTTAGCATTGGTAAGATATTATTAATAGTTTGATAGTTTGATTCCTTTAGGCGACGTTTGCTATTCTGAAAAAGTTTTTAATAAAATTAAAATTAAAATTAAAAATGAAATTAAAAACAAAATTAGAATAGAATTGAATTATAAAAATATATTTAATATAAAGATGAAATCCATATATAATTTTAATAAATATTTTTTTTAAAATAGCAAAAGACTAAAAGACCCCCTTAAAAATATCTCATTCTCTTTCACCACACTACAAACCCATAACATAAAATCAAGGTTTTAAAATCGGACTGGTCATTGAATCGATCGAGGTAGCGGTTCACGGTTTAATGGTCGGATTGAGATCGAACTGTAGTTGAACCATAATATATTTTGAATTATATACATTTAAAAACTATTAATTAAATACCTATATAAGCATAAAAACATCATTTAAAATTAAAAGATCACAAATATTAATATCAAATTCATAATATAATAGCCAAATCCATAATATAACCATCCAATATCAAAGGGAAAATCATACAACAACCTTGCACATAAGTTTAATCCACAATATAATAGCCAAATCCATAAATATAACAATCCAACATCAAAGGGAAAATCATTCAACATCCTTGCACACAAGTCTAATCCATAATTATTACATTCTTCTCAAGTCTTAAGTGAAACCCATCAAACCAAGAAAATTAGTCATCACCATAAAACTCATTCAAGTCAAGTTCTTTAGTTGCTAAGTCATTAGCAACTATAGTAGGAAGAAAATATGAGATAGCAACTTCAGGAGTAGATTGAACTCCAACTCTAGTTAATGTAGATGGACCTCTAATTCCAATAGGTGTAGATTGAGCTCTAAGTCTAACAGATGTAGATTGAGCTTCAAATCCAACATCATCAAATAAAGGTGGAGAAGATTTAGCATTCATATGTTCATCACCTATTATAAATAAGAGAAATCAATCTTAAGTTCTTAACTATCATTTCTCTCAAAAATAATTATAGGATAATAATATATAAAATAACCTTTATCATCCCTAATAGTAGTAAGAGGTTGTGGATTCTCTCCACATAGTAGAACATCACAATCTGCCTCATTAAACTCGAGAGTAGGTTGTTCTTTAGCTATTCAAAAGTCAAACCTGTCAATAGATGCATAATCAGTAAGAGCATAAGTTTTCTTCTTCAACTGTGATCTATTAAGAAAACAAGAAAGAAGTTAGATATTATTTAGTTTTCAACTAAACATAAATTAAAACTAGATCATTTAGATAACTACCTATGTTGCAACTGCAAGTTGTAATTAGTGAAAACTAGATTATTTAGACATTGATAATCTAATCCGTTTCTTCTTTTTGTGTGAATATGTTCGAACAAGCTCCAATTACGCTCACGTCCTGAAGATGATGAAGTTTGGCTAAGCACACGGATTGCAACTTGTTGCAACTGTAGAGCATCACCCCAACAAATGACCACCATTCATTTGTAACAAAAATGTAGCTTTTTTACTTATCATTTCAAATTATAATTAATAATTAAAAGTAATAAAAGTATGCAACTTACATGGTGATAATTTTTTTGTTGCTTGACCTAAGTGATCTCGAGCAAAAGAACCATCACGATTTTCGTACAAACTTAATTGGTCCCACAATTGGACATAATCATCAGAGCCATACACCCCAAGCAAATCAAGTACAGCATCTGTAAGCTTTCTTTTGAGATGAAAAGAAGGGTCATACATGAATGCTAGATTCAAAAAATATGTTGCTGCATAAAGACTAGTCTTCAAGTGCTTATCCTATCGAGCCTTAAGGATGTCTATGTAAGACTTATACTTGTGAGGATTGTTATTACAAAAACTCTTGATTCCATGTTTTGCCCTTATCATGCCTTCATAGACATAGCCAAGAGAAGGCTTCTTATCTCCATAAACAATTCTTAGCAACCAAATGAGAGGACCAACAAAAGCCACAATATCATAACACTCATTCCAAAATTTATTATCCAAGACAATGTTAGCAAAATTCTATCCTGCTATTGTCTTTGACAACTTGTGATCAACAAAATGTCTATCAACCACCAAGCTTGCAAGTCATTCTTGTGCTTATGGATGCCTTGTAAAGTAATGAAGGTGGTAGCAAATCTAATTGCTCCTGGACACACGATCTCCCTCCAACCTTGTCTTTTTCTAAGCCATGACAAAAGGACAGTATGATTATACATAAAAATGGTAATCTTTGATGCCTTGGATGCAAGGTCTAACACATAAGGCAAACTTACAATGTCCTTCAAGATAAGAATCAAGCAATGTGCGGCACATGGTGACCAATAAATATGCTTATATTTCTCATGAATTAGTCGACCACATGCTATATAGTTAGCTGCATTATCAATCACCACATAAATAACATTTTTAGGACCAATCCACTCTATCATTTCACCAAATAGTTGAAATAATGTCTTGGCATCTTTGACTAGATCTAAAGCATCAACAGACTTCATAAACACTATACCTTTCGTATAATGAACTAAAAAGTTTATCAATGTACGTTGCCTAACATCAGTCCAACTATCAGCCATTAATGTGCAACTATTACTTTCCCATCTGCTTCAATAAGCATCAACAATTAAATGACATTCTCATTCCAATACCAGTCCCTCCAGTAGCATTAACATTGTGAGTGGAGAGGGTATGTGACACGAGTATAGGAGTTGGTGTGGGAGTGGGCGTAAGTGTGGGAGTGTCATTATTTTCAAGGCCACCGACATTGATGATCTTAAATCAAAACTTTAAATTCAAACAAACAAAAGTTAAAATCACTAGATAAAAATAGTCAACCATAAAAATGGAAGCAGGGACTTTATAAAAGGAAATTTAGGATTTAAGTGACAAAAATGAATTTAGGATATGATAAGTAACAATTTTAGACAATCATAAAAATGAAAGAATAAACATGCAATTTAGAATTTAAGTAAAAATTTTAGACAAATTTAGGCAAGTTAGACCTGGAGAGCGCGGACTCACTGACTTAAAGATGATGACTAGTTGAACTTGGAGAGTGTGGATTCAAACTTCAAAAGATGACTCAAGTATTCGACCTTAGGTGGAGAGATGAAGATAGATTAAAGGAGAACCAAATTAGACTTTAGAAATGAGACGGAGATGATACGAGATCTAACTTCTCACTTTAGTAATGGGATGAAGAATGTAATGTCCGCCTTGACACTACCAAGACAACACTCACACATCATTATGATAACTAGGATTAAATAAAATCCTTTAAAGAAGTTACCACAACTCAAGGGTTAAAGATGATTAATTTAAAACACTGGGATACATGGTTAAAAATCCTTTAAAGAAAACTAAAACAATTAAATAAAATTCTTTGAAGAAAACCCTTTTTAAAATATTGTTTGAGCTCAAACCATGATTAAAAATCAATTAAAAGTAAATACGGAAGCATGAAAATCAATTTAGTTCGAAACAAACTAAAATAAGTCATTTTGCCCTTAGCTGGTCTGTCTGTCGTAGCACAAGCCGTGCCCACCGTGGTGTATGGCACAGAGGGATGAATCCCTTGAGGGCCTCTTGCGACATGGCGCGTACTTGTTGTCATGACTTTTCTTTAAACTTTTAGAGCTCGTCATTTTGTTATCCAACATCCAATTTGAGCGGTTTAAGTGTCCACACGAAGCTCTTTGACCCTTCTAACTAATGGCACCAGTCTCACATTCAAACAATCACTTGTTTAAAAGATAGACAGCCAATCCAAAATAGTTTATTTTCACAACAAAACACACTTTGTAGTGTTCAACTTACAATATCAAATGCAATTAGTCCCAGAGACACCTTGACCACCTCAAATGGACCACACATCACATAACAATTCAATCATAATACCCAATTGAGTAATCACACTCAAAATGACCATCAAACTCCCAATTGACAATAACATAATGGGGTGGATAAAATTTAACATATCAATCATTGGTCATTTTGACACTTAAAACACTTGAAATATAAATATCACTTGTAAATATAACTTGGCCAAGAACACACTTAATCCATAACATTAATCTTGGACCAAGATATACATACTTATCACAAGATTCACACAAGTAATATCCAAACAATGTCATGTTCGTAAGTTGGCAATATTTAGTGACAATATTCATTACAAAACCAAAAAGGAGAAAGGAAAAAGCTATACTACAACGCTCTTCACTTTTTAGACTCTCCTTTTTTCACCTTGCCCCTATCGAAGCCCTCACATGTAAAATATAACCACAGGGTGAGATAAATATCTTAGTAACCAATATAGCTCATCAAATATTTATTACCACAAATAACCATGAAAAGTATCAAAACTATAGTAATAACAAGTATATCATAATTATGAGATAAATGTATCTTTTCATAACAAAATACATAGTTTCACATTAGCATGATCGTTTAACAACTGAACCTCCAATGTTCCCCGACATGAAACCATAGGCTCTACTGATCAACCACTTATTAACCACAAGCACACTTTTGGTGGTAGAAATACCCAGCCAAGGGCAATCTAACCTGCCTATGGACTATGGTTTTTTCCTTTTTACACATTTGTGATAGAGGCATCATTAACTCCTAACCACACCCTAACGGGTATTAGAGAGTTGCTAGACTGCTCGAATATCTCATGGTAATAGTTCCATATAATGCTGCACCGGCTATCCCATGGTGTCAACTTGACCATATAAATTTTTCACTCACATATCTCCACACATACATATTTCCACATACCTCGGCTGAACTCCTACCCCTATGATCATGCTCTTTCAAAATTTCATCGCTTTTCTTCACATTTCCACATCACAATCTTATATACGTGCATATATATATATATATATCAACTAAAATTGATAACCTTTTATAAATTAATTTTTCATGCTAAAATCATTTACAATGTCACATTATGCATAAAACTCTTCAAAACCACAACTTTATCATTTATAATTACTTTTACAGAGTTAAAATAGTTAATAAACACAATAAACTATATGGTTACCTCAACCCCTTTGTCACATAAAAAGGGTTACTGTGGCTTAACGTTAGCTCAACACGTTTTATATGCATGATATGGCGCGAGTAACACTCAATCTACACAATAAGTATCAATTGTCAACTATCACTCCGGATAACTCTAAATTCACTAGGTTCTAAATGCTTAAAATACTTAAATTCCTTTTCTAACAATACCAACTATTCTCACACACTCTAACCATCGTATTAAGCGTCTTAACACACCCAATTCACTAATTAATGTCCCACATTATCTCTAAATCCTTAAATTATACTTAAGGTTTGTCTAAACCCTTACCAAAAATTCTCAATCACCACAAAACTCATAAACGTAGGGTTAGAAACTTGATTTAACTCTTTAAGACCTTAAATAAACTAATAGGTTTGGTCTAAACCCAAGAGAACCGAAATCAAAACCCTCATTACCCTAAATGATTAGATTTTCACATAAAAGAGGGAGAAGAAGGAATGTACACCTTACCCGATGGTAATTCAAGCTTCAAATGCCATCAAAGTAGTCTAAGGATCATGCCTTAGTAGATCATAAGCTCTTAGCCATCGCTCTCTTATTACCTCTCTTTTTCTCTTCTGTTTTCGATTTGTTTTTCACATCTGATAAGTGCAGATTTTGCACATGCACCGCGGCACATCGTCATGCCTGTCGCAGCGCATGGCATAGAAAACTCCATAAAATTTTAAACTCTCTTTTGTGCCATAGCCTGTTTGAACCTCAACTTAGCCTTTTTTTTAAGGCCGTCCAAGGATCCAAAAATTATATTAGTCTCCATAAACCTTGCTAAATAACAATTTATTTAAATTGACCAAATTACCCTTGAAAATACTAATAATTACTAATGAGGAAACTTAGAATGTTGTAAAAAACATGTCTGACAAGGGTGCCGAGCTTAGAGATGTATTCACTGTCTATTAAAATGAAGAAAATCCCAGTGGCAAATGCGTGTGGTCGTACATCGAAGAGGACGAAGGGAAGAGCCGAATATGCTACTTTGGAACAATTGAAACTAGAAGTGAAAATTGAAGTAATGAACAGAGAATAGGCAGAGCAACTCAGGCTAGGGCAACTCATCCTTAGTCATTAAATTATAAAAATTTAAAAAAAAACTCAAAAATACGTCGTTTTGAGCTAGAGGAGTAGGAAAAAAAATAATATAACATGAATCGGTCAACTCGTCTGAACCATCACTTTTTATGATTTTTTTAGTTCTTTGATTGGTTCACATGTTGTTAATCGATTCAATTGTACCCTAGTTTGCCTGCCCCAATTGAACTGAACTAGTGACAGGTTCACGGTTGAACCAGCTGGTTTGATCTAGTTTTTAAAACCTTGCATAAAACTACCATTGATGACCACTATGCCATCAAGATTGGTGAAGGAGTTACAACACTAAGGATCCAAATCTCATGGTGGTTGAAATCATAAAGGAAAAAAATAAGGGTGGTGGTCAAGATTGCAATGGCACGAGGGAAAATTGTAACACCCTCAAATTTACAAACCGATTTTTTCACAAATTATTAATTCAAGAAATCATTTTTTGTTCTTTTTTTTTCATTGAACCCTTATCATACCCTTATCATGGTAGAAAAATTTCTACCATGATACATCCAAGACAATATACCACAGGTCTTAAAATATCTCAAAAAGCAATTAGAACCATGAGGGACAGACATGGTCCTCATAGCATGTTATTTAAATTAGGTCATGAATCAAAAGGAACATACATAATCCTCTTGGACATATAAATACATTTAATAAAAAGGATTAGAGTTTACATGTTCCATAGACAAGATATGTCCTAAGTTGGCATAAGATACATTGTATAATCCAAAATAAGAGGCAACGTAAAAGATGGTGTCTCATACACCATAATTACACCTCTGGTGCTTTCTCCGCCGGATTCGCTCCTGTAAAAATATTAACCACGGGGAATGAGACTTAAAAGTCCCAGTAATCAAAAATTAATATGTAATGATGCATGCGGATGTAACTAATCATGCGATTGCTAAGTAGGCACACAAAACATTTAACCGAACAATATTTTCAAACAAACCGAACAAGTATTTAATTGCATGACTGCACCTTATATCCTCCTTTCACCATGCTCGGACGCCAAATCACCCGGCCAAAGGTGAGTTGGACCAAGCGACACGCCACTCATTGGGTCCAATGAGGGCTTACCACGTGGTAATAATTAACCGAACAGAAATTTCCATTAACACCATACATTAAAATACCCTGACAAGTCATGCATCATTCAAATATCCAAACAGGAATATATCCGAACAATAATATCTCATTATGATAAACAAAAATAAATTTTTAACCCACTTGGCAATAATTTCAAACAAGTATATACAGTATTTATTTTCAATAATTCATAATTTTTCCAAACAACAAAACAACACATAATCATTCACAAACACACTCATCACAACACATTAATAATGGTTACCTTATGTCTTGAATAACAAGTTCCCCTTCACAACTCCTTTTTCACCACTATCTTTGTCAATATAATCTACATAATTATTTCACAATACTATATATTAATTTTACATTAAAATAAATAACTCTAATTTAAATAGTTAGAAAGTCTTAGATCTATAATCCATATTAACACTAATTTAAGATTTATGCCTCATTTAACTTCCTAAATTCTTTTCTAAAATTCTCGTACCCTAATAAACTATTTTTTTTATCCTCAAATCACTTCTAATATCACAATTTCATCCTTTTATATTCTAAAAATTCGTCCAAAAATAAATTAAATTTTAAAATTATCCTGAAGCCTCAAATCACCTTTCTATAACCTCAAAAATACCTATTCATACTTAAATAAATATTTAATAATCATAGGTTTATCCCTACATCTCAGATTCCACATAAATTCAACCATATAGATCTAGATTTTAACTCAAAAATTTTTAAACATGAGTTTCAACCTCAAGAAAATATTCTATAATATTTATTATATCCCTAAGAGTTTTAACCTATATTTTTAATCCATCATATCATCAGATTAACTATCCTATAGAAAAATCCTAATTAAAATATTTACTCTATCCTACAAAATAATCATATCACTAGAAAGCTAATATTATTTAAAAAATAACTATAAAATTAATTTTGTAATTAAATAAATTTTTAAATGCTAATCTAAACAGGAAAGTTAGAACATACCTGAAGAAAAAAGAAAATAATCCTCCCTTGCGAGAAAACGCCGAGCAACGTGAGAGGAAGAGAGAAAAATAATATAAAAATGGGATTGTGAGTCCCAAAATTATATTAAAAAAAATGATAGGTTTGAATTTAATTATTCAAACCTTTAGGCCCAAAGTTGCAATTTCCTCTAAATTGCATCTTAGCCTCTCATGCTTCCTAATGCACACACCCCCTCCTTTTTATACATGAAGGCACCTCTTCTCTTTCCTCATCTAACCAATGTGGGACTTAGAAACAACAACTTTCCACCCTCCCTTTTTTTTGTTCCTTCTACCTTCTCTTTTTTTTTAACACACACATAAAAAAAATTATTTATGTATTATATCTTAACTAAATATTGCTTATGTGGTTTTAAATTTAAATTTTTTAAATTCATAATTAAATACCTAATCATAATATTATTTCTAAATAACCTCAAATAATATAAATTCCTATTATTATCATTTTTTTCCCTCAAAACCCAAATTCCACAATTTCTTTATTATATAAAAATCAGGATGTTACAAAAATGGGAAGAGGAGGTGACGACATCGTTAAAGTCAAAGTGAGAGCTCCACTTTTGTTGAGTGGGTATGCCATCGTACCATCTCTAGAGGGTGGGGGATTACATTGCATTATTGTCAATGATGGGTTTGGTTGCTAAATGATACTATAATTGCAATGCCGATGGATGAGAGTAGGGGGTGACAATGGGTGAGGTTGAAGATGATGAAGGTAGAAGCAAGATACAAAAAAAATTCTTTAGAATTCTTCAAATTCCATGGGTATCATGATGGAATTGAATTCCAGCTTTTTTCTTTGAATCAAGATTCCCAAGAAGTGTAATTAACATGTACCAAACAACACTGGGTGAGGATTCTTACTTTGATTCCATTTCTAACTTTAAGATTCTTTGGCACCAAACATGGCCTTAGTTTTTCGTATGAGTGCTCAACACATGATAAGCACCTAGGATTTTGATAGTTTAGATTTACAAATTTTATTTTTATATTTATTATAAAAATAATAAAATTTTTATAAATTTACATTATCATCAATTTGAATAATACAAATTTAATCTAGAAATTTTAATTTAATATTATTTTTATAATTTTTATAAATTAATTATCTAAATATATTTTGGATTATCTCAATTTAATACTAAATTTTCAAAAAAAATTTCATTTTATAAAATATAATGTTAAAAAGATAAAGATATTTTTTGAATTCACACTTTAAAAAAATTTTAAGAAAACGTTACAACTTAAAATTTTTAAATTTAGATTGTTCAAAGTATATTTAAAAAATTAATTTATAAAAATATTTAATATTAAATTAAATCATTTAGATTAAATCTGCATTATTCAAATTGATGATGAAGTAGTTTTATAAAATTTTATAATTGAATTGTAAATCTAGACTATCTAAATTACTAGATAATGAGCACCAAAATCAAAGGCCATTATTTTTGGGGAAGCCATGGACTGTTCAACAATGTTTATGTCAAGTAACCCTTGATTTAAAAAAAATAAATAATGCAACTTTTAATCCTTCAAACTTATTTTAATTGTAAATTTAATCTTTTAAATTTAATTTTTATCTAAAGAGCTACTTAAATTTACTTCAGTTCTCTTCTTATGTTTAATTTTTTTAAAAAGGATATACCGCTATAAAATTTTATTCATATGAATTGACAGAATATCGATGGTAACCCTATAGATTAATGAAAGGAGATGTCATTTATCTAGAGAGGAAAAAGCATGCTCTGTCAGGTTTACTCAAATGAAATAAAATTTGTGAATCAGGGGAACAAAAAGTTTCCACTTGGCATTTTAGACATAATCAAAAAATAGTACTTTAATTAATCACACAAGTCGAGATGATATTATAGACAACACTTGCCATTGTCCAAAGGATATGACACGTAACTGCCTTAGTTTAGTATATTGATAGACGTTTAATATATTGATAGATGTTTCTGTTCAAAAAATAATACGTATTATTTTAACAACATATCATAGGACTTGATTTCAAAAAATAAGCTTGTTTTTTGACCGAAAATAAAAAAGAAAAAGAAAAAGCTTGTTCGACTTCTTCATCTAAGACAAAATCAAAAAGAAAAGAAAGAGTTTTAATATTATCTTATTTGATTTTGTTGAAGGAGAGGAGAGGGAAGAGTTTTAATATTACTTTATTTGATTTTATTGGAAGAGAGAGGTTTTTAATAATTCTTTATTTGGTTTAGGAGGAAAGGAGAAGGCTCATAATAACTAATTTACTATTATGTCCCTATATATTATTTAAAATTTTTTTAATTGTTCCTTGTAGAAAATAATTTTACACCTCAATTTAAATTGTATGATTTTTTAAAAAATTTACTTTCATCCTATCATATTCTCAATATGTGAATAAAAAAATTAAACAAATAATTATAATGATAATAAAGTTTTATAGAAAATAAATAACTCCTTTAAATGTATAATAAAATATGATGAATTGTAATATTTTTTTAAAAAATCTAATAAGGTCAGTCGAGGTCTGAGAGTGAAGCACAGTTTAATATGAAGAAGAGTTTTTTTTTTTTAAGTTATGGGTATATTTAGAATATTAAAAAATAAATAAGGGTAAAATAGTAAAAAAAATTAGCTTCCCTCAACAAACTCCAATTTGGAGAGAAGCAATATGAGAGGACTTAATCAAATGAGAAGGAAACGTACTTATAAAAAACCAAAGGAGAGAATTGGGCACACCATTGGATTGCCAAAATATTTTTAATTATGTGAATCAAAATGGGAACATAAAGTTGGTTGAGAAGGAAAAAAAACTTAATAGAATGAAATAAATACGGCTATTTTCAAGTATAAAAAGGAATTATTAATAATAAATGGCTGCATGTTAAATGCACATAAAAACTTATTAATTAATAAATAATTACTTATTGATACAAGTCCTACACTTGCCTTTTTTTACAACCAAATCTCGTCAAATTTTTAAGTTTATTAATTGATGAGTAATTATTTATTAAATATATAAGGATATTTATTAATTAATGAATGGTTGCTTGTTGAAATAAGTAAATAATTTAAAAATTAAAAATTAGGAAGGCAACATATATTAAATGTTGCATTACATAACCAACAAAACTTGGTGGCTCAATAATCTTTTAGTGGCGAAGTAGTTTTGAGTTCAAACCTCTATTGGCCATTAAGAGAATTTGATTAGTTGTTGGTGTCAATCTAATGACGTTCAAAAGTAGATCGCCAGACCACTGCGATGATCTGGTGGTACACATGGGGAGGTTTTTTTTTTTTTTTTAAAAAAAGCATATTATAATATTTTGCCTTCTATGATCATTTTCAAAGTAGTTTTCTAGTTTTACGGTGATGTATAATAATCTGTTGACTCTTTTAGGTTATTAATTGTCTCTAGAGGTCCTTGTATTCTACTCTCCCTCGATTTTTTGTTTGTCAAAAATCAAGGTTGGCAAGTTGAAAATAATTTTAATGGATATAAAAATGGATAAAGAGATGGAAATAGAGATTGATATGAAATTTAAAAATATATTTGATATGTTCATGAAACTAAAAGATTATTTTTATTTATTATTGATATTTAAAATATTAAAAGACTAAAATGCCTTCATCACTGAAACAGTAAACCCTTCGTCTTGCAACTTATAGCAACTCAAACCACCTGTGATGAAGAACCACTGTCCACAGCCAAACATATGAAGCATTCACGATTTTCACCTTCACCCATCAAGTTACGATAGAGAATATGAAGAAGAAGAAGAATTGAAGAGCCTGAAATCCAGTGATGGAAAGAAGATGAAGTTGGAGAAGTCAGGATTTCACCTTCAAAGACGAATCAAGGATTTGGAGAATGGAAAGACATCGTCGCCATTGACATCGCGCATCTTCGTCATCGTTGTCGCCGAAGTGGGGAAACGTGATGACAATCTTCTACAAGTTTGATTTCGAGGTCCGATTTTTTTGGATCTTTCAAGACTGCTGATATTACGGGCCGATCCATGATCTGAGTACAAAAGCCCAAATTGGCTGATTCATTGGGCCGTCACAAAATCGGGATATATCACTAACAGGCCTAATTAACTGAAACTGAGCGGGGCATTTTAGCTCATGAATCATAAGTCCACCCACGTTAGCGGCATCGGCAAAATATTAATTTTCCTCCCATCTGTCTCTGTAAGTTCACACACAAATTTAATATATTTAAGAAGGAAAATATCGTACAAGAGGGATTTCCTATATTTCAAACTGCTTTCCAAATTTATTCAAATTTCATTTGATTTCGCATGTTTAAAAATAAATTTAATACAGGTAGATGTTTATTTTTTAATCGTAAATTATATTTGATAAGAAAAGAAATGGTACACAATTTCGTACACGAATATTCAGTTAAAAAACAGAGTTTTAGGTTAAAAAAAGAAGTACAATTTTCATGGAGTTGGTGCATCCACATTTTCTATACAATGTCTAATAAAAAATGCCGCAGCACATGATTGTAAAAATAAATTGATTGTATAATTAATAATGATGGAAAACGTAAAATATGACATTAAATATTTAACAACAAAGTTATTAAAAATAATGACGCCTAATATTTTATTTAATTAAACTAGTACAACATAACATATTTTTATTAAACAGAGTATGGATGACATGATGCACTGAATTCATGTAAGCATTTTTTTAAAAATATTATTGAGTAAGTAAGTAAATACTATAATAACTAATAAATTTCTCTTTGAAATGAAGCAACTAATTCATAAAATATGCTTTTTTTTATTTCTAATAAATAATATTCAAAAAAATTATTTACAGGATATTTTGGCGAAAGATATATACCAATTGAATTAGAACAAAATTATTTATAATTTTTTGTACTTTTAACATACATGTATACAATGTAATCATGTAATTGTACATTTAATATAACGTATTCCTTCTACAGTATTTTAACAATAAAAATATAAATGGACATTTAAAAAATTATTTATGAAACATGGTAACCTTATTTATGGTAAAGTGCGTTAAAGTTACTATTCCTTCTACAGTATTTTAACTTTATTTTCAGAATAATTTTTTTTTAAAAAAATTTACTTCTAATTTAGTCCTTCTTCAGAGAGAAAGGAGATGCAAGCACCCTCGCATGCATGTAATTGTATTAATATTGGGTTTGAACTTAAGACCTTTTTCAAGAGAGAAAGGTAGCATTACAATTAGGGTAACTAATCGTTGACATAAAATAATTTACATATTGTAAGAAAAATATAATTGAGTATCTGAAAAAATTGTTTATGAATCATGGAATAATCTTTTGAGAAGTGCATTAAAGCTAATGTTCCTTCTACAATATTTTCATTGTTTTTTCTACAATGACATATATACATGTATGTATGTATTCTATTTTATTGAACCTTATGGGACCAGCATGGAATCACACGTTTTTAGTTTTGCTGTGAACAGAATTAAAAAAACAATAACAAGAAAAATGATACCAAATCTCTAACATGTAGATACAGTAAACAAGCCAACTCCATTACGATCCAAGAACAATTATGATGAACAAAGCTTTAAGGTGTAGGCCAATTTTCCTGCCACACATTAGAATCTTGAATAGATGCAAGGAATCTTGCAATGCAATACAGAGAATCAAGCAGAGATCCAAGACCCTTTAGGGCTACTTGCGACGAAGAATAAGCCATGCGTCACTTCTGCATATACGCAAAAGTGGAGGAAGTTTTGGAAATAACAATATAGATAATGCCCCTAAAAAATGGAGCATGGAGCCATAGAAAAAATTGCCACCTTTGCCTATAAAATGAAGCAAGCCATAATGTATCAAACTCTCCAACACATCTCCAACTTGAATCAACTCAACACAACAAACAATATTGAGACATTCACTTTCTCCTACAACATTAGATGTAGTTTCTCTAGGTCAACAAGGCTGCAGCAGAGAGTAGCAAGCCTCTAGCAACTAATAGAGCGACAACTCTCAATAGAATATAGCGTGGTTGCTTCAATAATGGGTGTTCATAGGTTCGGTTCGGTTTGGTTTTTGGCCAATCGGTTCACTTATTAATGGGACTTTATCGGTTTTTGTTGAAATTGGTTTGGTTCTGTTTGGTTAATGTCTGGATCAAGTTTTAATGAATTTATTTATTTAATTTTCTTTTTTATCCATATTCATAAATATAACATTGGTGAGGTGTATATTAAATTAAGCCTAATTTTTTTGACTCTTTTTTTATAAATAGAGGCATAAAAATATAATAAAATTTTAATATGCTAACAATAATTAATCATAAAAATTGATATTAGTAATAGTGTTTAGGGTTAAAATTATTTAATGTTGTGAATTTTTATTCAGGTCATTTAAAAATATTTATCTACATATCTATATTTTAACATGTAATATATAACGAAAAATAACTATAAAAAATTCTAAACGAAATGTTTCTTGTAAATAAATTGAATATATGAAACTTTTAACTTGTAACTAATTAAAGGATAATCATAGCACGTGTGAAAAATATATAATTATATATAATGAGGATTTTTAAGAAGTTGTTGACCCTATTTGAGTTTTCTATAATTATTATTAAACTCTCTTAGTTAAAAGCATAATTATCATGCATATTAGAGAAATGTGCAATTGTGCACGTCTGCTCCATGCTGTTGCCTTTTGGCTTCCTTCAAGGTGTGCATGTGATAAGCCAATAATTATTCAAACATAGAGAAAGCAAAAAGTTGCCAAGTGTTGCTGTCTTAATCTGAAGCAATAAGATGATATTAATTGTTAGATTCTCATTTCTTAACACATACAACTTATGTAACCCCATGTCTTTAGCAATCATTTCTCAATATCATAATATCCACTTAAACTATACCAAATGTCTAGCATCCAAAAAAGAATTAAGATATTTAATTACAACTTGTCCTTAAATCAAAAAGAGACATTCATATGCTTGAAATTATCCCAAAAAAAAATCATTCTATCTCAAGCATCAATCAATTGTTATATGAGGCACAACACCTGAAATGAAGGAAAAAAATAAGTCAATACCCAAATAAAAAGAATAAGTTTATGACAAATAAAATAATTAATACATATATAGTACATTAGTACTTACATATACAAAAAGAGGTTAGAAGATCTTGATAGCTAATTATCATCATCTTCATTCAAAGTGACAACACCAAGATCTATAATAACAAAACAAATTATCAAAGCAATGAATAATCTAATAAATAATTAAACTAAATAAACATCACTTTCAATTTATAAAAATATTACCAATTACATATACAAAAAGAGGTTGGAAGATCTTGATAGCTAATTATCATCATCTTCATTCAAAGTGACAACACCAAGATCTATAATAATAAAATAAATTATCAAAGTAATAAATAATCTAATAAATAATTAAATTAAATAAACATCACTGTTAATTGTAAAAATATTACCAATTTCTATTTTCTCAATTTCATCCACCTTCTCTTCAACATCACTTATTAATGAAGTAGATTGAAACCAATTATTTTCACAAATAAGGGCTTCAACCGTCTTGATACCCAATGAACATCTATACTCATTTAGTATACGACCCCCAGTACTGAAAGCAGATTCAGAAGCTACAGTAGAGATAGGCATGGCCAATACATCCCTAGCAATTTGTTCAATGACAGGATATTTAGATGAATTCACTTTCCATCAATTAAGTATATAAAATTTGGGATTTGTTTTTTCTCTAGTCACCATCAAGTAGAGGTCCAACTCTGATTGATTCTCAAAATTATCATCTTCATTCATAACTTTATCAAACTCCATTGCAAATGAACCTTTTTCACCATCATCATGGGAAACACCTTCCTTCACTTGGGATTGAGTATTGGTTGAACTTTTTTTAAGGCCATGAAAAGACTTGTATCTATTATACATCTTGAAGAACAACTCTTTCACTTGCCTAGTGAAATATTCAGCCATATCTTTATTGTAGAGTTTTTTAAACTCCACTCCACAAATTTTAACTTGTACTTAGGATCAAGCACCACAGCTACAAAGATCATCATATTCAAATTATCAACGTTCCCCCAATACTTGTCATGTTTTTGTTTCATCTTCCTTGCCATTGAATTCAACAAAGGATAATCACTTAGACACATATTGTAACATCCTAAAAATTTTAAGACTCAAATTTATTTAAAAAAATAAACAAAAATAAAATAAAATATCTATAATTAAATTAAAATTTAGAATAATTTAATAGAGGCCCAGAGTTCAAATTTTACTAAGCAAAAGTTTGGTTTTATTTGATTTTTAACTATGGGAAAAATTACCAAAGTTGACCCGGGCTTTTGTGCAATAATAAAAAATGTTGGGCCCTTTCTTGTAATTTTCCCCAAAGTTTTTGACCAGCATTTTAAGGAGCAAACTGATGCAGAAACGCAGAGAAAATGAGAAAGGAAGCAAACGCACAAACGGGAGAGAGAGAGAGGGGAAGAAGAGAAGAGAAAGGGAGGGAGTTAGGCTTGGATCTAGGAGTCTTTGCGACCGTTGCGAGCTCGGCTACACGATAGGTAAACTCCCTACTTCAATCCTCTTCTCTTTCTCTTGATTTTCTTCAATTTTTGGAAGAGGAAATTTTTGGATTTTGATCCCAAAGGCTTTATTCTTGTAAGCTTTTGTTTCTTTGGATTCTAGGGAGCATGTTTTGAGTTTCTATATAGTGATCTAATGTTTTGAGTGAATAATTGGATGAAAAGAGGTGTTTTGGGCACAAAATAAACCTTGAGAAATTGGGTTTTTGCTCCTCAATGGTTTAAGCCTATTGATTTAGTTATAATTTTGCTATTTGAGCCCAATAAGATTTAAATTAAGGTTTGGTTTTCATTATAAGGGCTAATGGTGAAAGTTGGTGGCACTAAGTAAAGGTTTTTAATTGATTAAAAAAATTATATAAATTGAAAATTAGCCTAGTGATGGCTAATAAATGGTTTTGGTGGTTAAGTGATACTATGTGAATGGTTGGTTTAATATATGGACCATTAGGGTGGATTATGACTCATTGACCTAAGTTGTGTGGTATAAGTTATAGTCTTCATTAATACTATTTGTCATGATAAGTGATGTGGATCACTTATATGTTGTAGAAAATTGTTGGTGGAACTTATTGAGAAGTAAGGAACAAGCCGAGCCCTATTTTGTACAAGGGGAACCCTTTTAGTACCAAAGGGTTGAGGTAACAGGGGAATTTATATTTCTTATTACTTTGTTTTAGCTATTCTTGAATAAATATTACTAGTTATCATGCATTACATGTTTTAAAAGATTAAATGTGCTTTATAAGGGGTTATGGGGTACTACTTTGATTATAGTGCAAATATGTTTTCTAATTGTTTGATAACAATGTTTTTATGGAAATGAGATTTATAAATATTATACTACTTTAGAGTGTTGAATGGTCAATACTCAGGAAAGGTAGACAAGAGTAAAAGGCATGATCTCGGTGGGAGTTCACCAATGAGAAGGTGTGGATTTTTGATATTCTATGGCACACTGTCAGTACTCAGTGTTGTCTTACGTATTGTGGGCTCAGTGCACTAAAGTGGTTAGTGTATTGAGTGTTCGACACCTCTCAGTGGGGGAGGGAATCTGACATATGAAGTGTGAGGTTGAGTGCCTAGGCCAAGGTAGCCCTCACATGGAGAGTAAGTCGGGCTGGCTCTGAGAGGGAGTTAGCTTTGACTGCTCAGGATTCACGTCGAAGGGGCATAGGCGGTTCGGTGGATTAGATCATGCCTTAGATTATGTTTTGTGCCTGTGGAGGTACAAGTAGGTATAAGGTTTACCTGCGAGTTAAAGAGTGCCAGGGGGCATTCTGTTGGTCATGAAAGGCCATACTGGCCTAGGTCATGCATTCATGCATTTTAAATGGCTAAATTATATACTATGTTGAATTTATTATTCATTTATTTAATTATGGCTTACTTTGTAATAATCAATATAGACTTCACTGTTACTGAGACTGTGGTTGTCTCACCCCTTTCTTTTCAATATTCTAGGTCCAGGCGAAGGATCCAGTGGTGGACGGGGAAAAGAGCAAAGCTAGGGGTTTGCTTGTGATTTGTAAAGAACTGCAACCCCTTTCTTTTGAGCAAATATATTGTAATGTATTTAAGATTAGGGTGCCAGTAGGATATGATTATGTGTGTGTGTGTGAATATGTGTGGATTGTGTGCTTGTGTATGAATTTTTGTCTGTTTGCAGACTTGTGGCTAGGAAACTTGGTTATGGTGTGTGGTTTTGATGGATTTACTTAGTAGACCAAGTTTCTATTACAAGCAGATCTTTGTTTTGATATATATGTGATTTTATAAACAAATGCAAAGTGGTTGCATTGCAAATGGTGTGCTATGGGCAAACATAC
The DNA here is from genome assembly GCF_029017545.1 of Prosopis cineraria. Classification (NCBI taxonomy): domain Eukaryota; kingdom Viridiplantae; phylum Streptophyta; class Magnoliopsida; order Fabales; family Fabaceae; genus Prosopis; species Prosopis cineraria. The sequence goes on along the minus strand of NW_026555529.1, from coordinate 21,159 downwards.
ACCTTGGATAGAGAGAGGGGGTGCGTGGGCCCCACAAGGAGCTCTGAGCCAAGTGAAAATGTTAAGCATATGTATGTATATAAATACATGGTATTTGGATTGATTTGTGACCACTCTTGTATGATTTGTGCATTTTGGGGGTTTAGGGTCCATTTTAGGAAATGGCACCCGGGTGGTCAAATTTTGATGTATGGGGGTTTTCCATCATTTGAATGTTCTATCAAGTGTTTTTAATCTTATTTGACGTGTCCAAAGTGTTTCCACAGGTTTGTGACCATTAGGATGGGATTTGGACAATTTTGAAAATGGTTTTTACCAAAAAGCTGCACTTTTGCATCCGGGTGTCCAAATCTTAATCCGACCGTTGGATTTCTCTAAAATTTGGGTCACAAGTAAAACCTTTTATAAGCTTCGTGTGGGCTTTGGAATCACATCGATCGGATATCGGACGGAGAAACGACGCACTCCGGAATTTGGTCTGGAGGTGCTGTCATGACAGCATTAAATTGCTGTCATGACAGCTACAGTGTTGATTTTGTAACCTGCACAAAATTCAATCCGTCCGTTGGATCTTTTCAAAATTTAGTATGCTAATAGTATTCTTTAAAAGTGACATGTGGGCTTTGGAATCACTCCGATCGGAGGTCAGATGATGAAATGGTGCACTCCGGAAGTTGGTCCGGAAGTGCTGTCATAACAGCTTTTTAGCTGTCATGACAGGAAAAATAGTCAATCTTTTAACATGTCTAATTTTTAATCCGACCGTTGGATCTTTTTGAAATTTGGTATACTTATAGTACCCTTTGAATGTGACGTGTGAGCTTTAAAATCACTTCAATTGGAGGTCGAATGACGGAACACCGCCTCCTGGAAGTTGGCCCAGGAGGGCTGTCATGACAGCAATAAATTACTGTCATGACAGCATCTTTTTATTCCATTTTCGTCTAACTTGCTTCCGTGCGCTATAGGTAGAACCTATAATTATTTTTAAGGTTTTAAATGATTTATTTCTTAAGTTGGTTAGAGGATCAACTCCTTAACCACACTTAGTTTGTTTGAATTATGTGATTTTTGGATAACACTCAAGGCAAGTGTTACACATATCATTCAAAATTTTTACTACCAAGCAAAACTCATGAAAATATTGAGAAGATGTAATATACAATGAGCCAGAGACTTTTTTAGTGATATCAAAAAATATTTTCAAAAACTTGACAAAAACACGTACATTTTCCCAATCTTTTTTGGTTGGGGGTCCTTCCTTATCAATTGCAAAAGTAGTATTCTTTTCTTCTAATCTCTTAAATGCCTTTTGAAATTTCAAGGCACTTTCAAGCATCATGTAAGTGGAATTTCATATTGTAGGACAATCTAACTTCACAATATCCTTTTCTTGAATTCTTGTTTGCTCTACACAAGACTTGAACTTTTGGAATCGTAATGGTGATGCACGAATATATCGAACTGCATTTCTAATTCTTGTTAAAGTATCACCAATCTCTTTCAACCCATCCTTAACAACTAAATTCAAGATGTGTGCACAATATCTAATATGCATGTATTCTCCTTTCATAATGTGCCCATTCTAACCAAGCATCCTATCTTTAGCATAAGATATAGCAGTGTCATTACTTGAGGCATTATTAACTATAATTGTAAAAACTCTATCAATTCCCTAACTCAACAAACACTTCTCAATCAATTCACTAATAGTTTCACCTCCATGATCAGCAATTTGACAAAAGTTCAAAATTCTTTTATGCAATTTCCACTCATCATCAATGAAATGTCCAGTGAGGCATAAGTAATTCATATTTTGTAAAGATGTCCAGCAATCAGTGGTCAAACAAACACTTTGTTTTGATTTACAAAATACATTCCTCAACTTAGCTTGTTCAGACAAGTAAAGACTCAAGCAATCTCTAGCTACTGTAGTATGTGATGGAAGGGGAAATAGAGGTTGTACAATACTCATGAAATACTGAAAACCTTCATTCTCAACAAATTTAAAAGGTAACTCATCAACAATTATCATTCTAGCAAGAGCTTGCCTACAAGAATTAAGATTAAATGTCACCCCCTTCAAACTAGTTTCATAACCTTCTCCTTCTTTTTTTTTTGGTTGGAAGGAAAGTTTAGGTTGTTTAAGATCTGTATCTCTAACACTAAATTTCTTGCATCTTTCTTCTAAATGTGTTGCCATGTTAGAAGTGCCATTTCTTTTTTTATGACAAGCATAATCAAAGCCACATCAATTACATGTTGCCCTTGGAAATTTAGGATCACAACCCTCCATCAAAGTAAAATGACTCCATACCTAAGATTCAGGTCTAGTTGGTTTTCTTTTACCTGTAACTTTTGAATTTTTTGGTTGCTTTTCACCTTTGTCTTTCTCTTGCTCTTGATCTTTCTCTTGCTCTTTTTGTTGATTTGAGTCCATAGTTACACGAGCATTGTTAATTGATTTTGGCTTGTTATTCTTAGGTTGCTCATCATCATCATGAACATCCATCAACTCCATATATCTTTCTTACTGAAAAAAACATAACCAATTATATCAATCAAATATCATACTAAATGCTTTTTGAAAAAAAATACCATATAAAAAATTTACCTCATTATCACTCATATTGAAACTCTAGGATATGCACTGTGCAAGTGGCCTCTCAAGAAAGACAAATAGTCTTACATTATGAAAGGAAAGATAATTTAATAAAGTAAATTAAATTAAGTTGTTCTATTAAGAAGACAATATGCTATCCTCTTTACTAAAACAGTTAAAAATTATGTTTACTCTATTGCCTATTGATATTTACGTGCATATCATTGATATGATATCAAAACAAAACAAGTGGTCCCTCTTGGCCTCTTTGCTCTACCGGTCTACCCCACTTGCTTATATTGTTTTAAAATCAAAGCAACAATCTTTTATCAATTGCAGAGCAAGTCAACCTAATTAAACAAACACATCATATAAGATATAAATCTAAGTCAACCTAAAGACCAAGATAAGAATAATGGTAAGGCAATCAGGCAACGACAAAGTAGGATTAGGAAACAAGAATATTACACCAACCGAAGCTCTAGAGTCCAGGCAACTGAGATAAGGAAGTAAAACTATAGAAAGTGATTCAGACTGTGGCTCGAACCTGGAAGTGGAACTGTAGAAGTTGAACTCAAGTGGACTCTGTTTTGGGACGCTGCGAGTGGCTGACGGCTGTGGCCTGTGTGAGTGTGCGCGACTTGGAAGTGGAACTGTAGAAAGTGAAAACTGAACTTGAGTGGCTGACAATGAACTTTGCTCTGTAACGAACTCTTTGGTCTGCAACGTTGTGAGTGACCAACGGGCGATGGCTGTGGCCTGTGTGCAACGCTGTAAGTGGCTGATGACTGTGGCTTGTGTGCGACTTGGGTACTAGACTTTGCATTCGTGTCCATCGTCCAAGACTGACTCTGTTTGTCTATCTCTGGCTCTGCGTCTACGTCTTTGGCTTTGTTCTGAGGTTCTCTGTAGTCTGTGCGTGATGCGTATTGTGCAAGCCTCAAGGCTCAAGCAACAGGGAAACCTAAACCTAAAATGTGAGCCACAAGTAAAGGAAGACAGGACGTCGTGACTCTAGCTCGTGATTTGCTGACTCGTGAGTCTGAACTCTGATCTTGATGGCTGATGGTCTCGCACTCTCGCTGTCTCGGACTCTCGGCTCGATTTGATCTGATTTAGTGATTAGTCTCTTAAGTCTCAACCTAACTCCAAGCTCTAAAGTCCAAAGTCTCAAGTCAGGTAGGCCAGGTTGAAGCTGAACCACTTCGTGATGAATCCGTGACCGTGAGGTGTGACATGAACTCGTGAAGTTTGGTTTGAGTTTGATCACTGATGGTCTCCTGATCTCATTTGGGCTTGGAAAGTGGGCTATTAATTAATAAGTTTATTTATTGGGTAATGAGTTAGGTAAGGCATAAGGGGGTTTGGGTTTATTTGGATTGAGATTAACGTTAAATATTTTATAAATGAATAAATAATATTTTGTTAATCAGGTCTGGTTCAATTTTTAATTCTCAAAATCGAAACCTGAACCAAACCATTCGGTTTTCTTATCCTAAAAACTGAAGCAGACTTGATTGTTGATTGGTTTTGGTCAGTTCCTTTCAGTTTGGGTTGGTTTGAATCAGTCCGTTTGATTTGGATCGATTTTGAACACCCTTATCCAGCATTTTTCTTGTCATTTTCCATTTTTTATTTTTTGTAAATTTTCTATGTCAATATTAATATCATGTATGTTCTTCCCATGCTATTCTTTCACTTTTATCCATTTTTATTTCTTCATTTTGGATACATTTAAACACTTGCATCAGGAAGGATTGTGACAAAGAACTGTTTTAAGTTAGTGTTTAATTTAGAAGTATGGAATATCTCACCATTTAAGGACACGTGCATAAGAAAACGCCGTAAAATACCTTCAGATTATTTAAAGTATCATGTCAAAGGAAGCATTATTTAAAAAGAATGATGATTAAATTCTAAAAGATTAAATTAATGACAAACATGTTCTCGGCACTTTTTTTACAAAATAGAGTTTAAAATATCGATTGAGACAATTACAAGTTTGAGTTTCATTAATTGTAAACAAGGTATTTTATTTTTTCTTAATGTAACTCTTATCTTGTAATTAAAATTCTTTGTCTGAATCAATATTTATTATAACTCATCTTTTAGACTTTTTTTTTTATAACCTAGATATCATCAATTTAATACTTCCTCTTTCTCAAATTCTAAGACATTTTTTGGGGAGATTTGATGTCTTAAAATATAAGACACTTTAAGAAGATTAAAGTTTCATGAAATAGATTTATTTTAATATTATCTTTTCTCTCTCTATAATTAATTTCTATCCCTTCTCTTTTCAATATATTAAATGATAAAAATTTTTAAAAATTTATATTTTTATTTTAAAAATATAAAATTATTAAATGTATTTAATGAGATTTATTGATGTGTGAAATTTTATCTAAAATTATCTTATAATTTGAAACGAAGATAGTATTTGAGAATCTATCTATCATCTATCATTTTCTTTATTATTTGTTGGATATTTTAATTATTTAATGGTATTTCAAAAGGAGTTATCATTTTGATTAAAAATATTAATTACTATTTAAGTCATTTATTTTATATTAAATCCCTTTATTATTCAAAATTGTTTTTTATTTGTATTAAGGTGTCATTACCAATGTTTTATTGCCCAATGTTTATGAGATTTCTTCTTATAAATAGTAGTTGTTGTCTGGGTGCCATCTCAAGCTTTCAGGAACTTTCCTCTTCTCCCACGCTCGCGCTTCTCCTAAGTTATTTTATGTCACTCTATTTGTTTTATGAAAAGGTTTCACTTAATCATGGGAAGCTTTAACAATTGTTCTAGAATGTTTTTAAAAGGTTTCACTTAATCATGGGAAGCTCTAATAATTGTTCTAGAATGTTTTTAAAAGGTTTCACTTAATCATGGGAAGCTCTAACAATTGTTCTAGAATGTTTTTGTCTTTGGGCACAACTCGAGATATATTTTATACAAGACTTTTTGACAATCTTAAAAACAGTTCCAGCATGATCGTTGGAGCTCCCCAAAATTAAATGAAACCTTCATGTAAAATGAACAAAGTGATAGAAAAGAAGAAAATACAATATTTAAACCTTATATATACTACAGGGTGATAGTTTCCTTGGTCAAGTCATATACTAACTTCAAATATGTCTAATTTTATTACCAATTGAGCTGAAAAAGATCTTTAGTGTTTAATTAATAAATTAACTATATAATATTTAATACCATATAAATATATATGAAAAAAATAATATTTATAATTTTTTTATTTATTTAAATTTATTTTTATTTATCAATATGATAAATTAATTTCTATATAATAATTATTTATATTAATGTTAAATTGAAAAATATTTTATTATCATTATATATTATATTGTGATTTTTAAAATATATAATATTTTATATTTTTAAACTATTTATTTAAAAATATTTTTTATTTTTAAATAACAATAATTAGGTATGATATAAAAAAAATAAAAATAATTAAGTATACAATTTAAATTATTATTATTATTTAACTAATTTAAAATAATCAATTATAATTATTAAATTATTTATTTATAACATGACAATAAATTATATAATAAAATTAAAAATAATTTGTGACAAAATTAGCAATAGAATTATGACAAAAATTTTGTTGCAAATGCTGTCATAAAATTGGAAAAAGGTATCTTGAAAATTACTGACCGATGTTTTCATCGCTAAATTGTTTTTAATAGTTTACCAAGAAAATTTTTAATGAAAGAACGTTCATCAGTAAAGTTATTTTTCACGGTTTAATGATAAAATAGTGATAGAATTTTTAGCAATGAAATATTTTGTCCTTAAATTCTGTTAGTAAATTAACAATGGGGTAGCAACATAATTTTTAACAATGAAATATTCTATCTCTAAATTCCAACAAAAATTTATTCTATCACTAAATTTCGTTGCCAATTCGCTGCTTTTTTTGTAGTAATATAAGGTGACTCTTGTTAGCAATGAATGGTCACTTAAATTACCATGATTAACCCAGTAAGATCCTTATAAATCATCAAGCAAATAGATGTGAAAGAAGTAAAACACATTGAAAAACTACAAGTTAAATTGAACGTAACCTCATGATTCTACAACTGAGTAAACAAGATTACCCCTAATCTCAAATCATTCATCACAGAAAGAGTCACCTGGAGAAGATGCTTCCATGATTTAACTAGCATGAACACAGAGAAGCTCATCTTCATTGTCCCAGGTTCTGAAACCTCCAATTGCACCAGCACCAACATAAATTTGACCTCGATTTTCATTTATGAGCTAGGGGGCACCTATTGTAAGTCTTCAACGTTACCTAAGCAAGCAAGATTATTAAATCAAAAGCCAATTGCAATGACAAACAATTGACCCTCTACCTACCTTGCCACAAGTTTAGACCTATAAATAAGATCAACCACCATTTCAGATTTAATCATCGCCCCTTTTAACTTTCGATCATTCGTTTCCCCTATGTGACTAGACACAGAAAAAAAAAAGATTCGCTGATCTCGATTTCATAGCCTCTACCTCTATAGATCTTGAAGTTGCCAAGCCTAGCCTCATTCCTAAATCCATCTCCACAAGCTGACACATTTATACCAACCACCCATACACCCAACCCATGTACACCACTCCTTGGCTGCCGTTGCAGAGAAGAGCCTCGAAGGTCGCCGTCGTCATGAGAAGGAAATACTCTCCCCAATAGAGAGACTCTCCCAAGGATGAAGAGGGAAACCTTAGAGGTTTCAGAGAGCCACAAGGCTCTCACGATCATAGAGAACTGATATATTCATAAACTTACTTCTAATAAATACATTCAAGAATTAATAAATTCAATCGAGAAACATAGCCAATAACAACACCATAACTTTGAGTGGCCTCAAAAGAGTTTGAGGATGCTATGAAAAAAAAAAAAAAAACTGTGATGATCACACCAAAGAAATAGGAAAGTGTAGACAACAGTACTTCTCCCTTTAATTGTGTACTGGATGGAATTCAGGGAATGTCGTCATATTGGATGGTATAATCTCAAATGCAGCAGTCTTCAATAGCTTGAACATGAAAGGTTTATCGACTTCTCTTCTGTCTAGCGCTTGAATTCCATATGCCATCACTTGGAAAATTTTTAGCCATGTTTATGAATCCCCTACATCCTCCTTGAGATTTCCAGAGACAAGCTAAGTCTCATTTAAGGATAACGTTCTTAGGTACAACTCGAAACATATTTTATACAAGATTTTACAACATTATGAAGCTACCCTTTCTTTGAAGATGTCGATGATCTAAAAACTTTGAATAGGGATTTAAGGGCTTGTTTGGTTCAGAGGAATTAATTTCTAAAAAGGAATTAGCAAATTTCTTTGATTGGTTGGCATGGAAATGGGTTCTCAAGAATTGATTTTCAGGGGAGAGAGAGTGTGTGAAAATTTAGTTCCCATGATCATCCTATGGAAAAGCCAAATTTTCCTAGAAAATAATATTATTGACCATAATATCCTTCCTTACTTTTCAAATTTCCAAAATTGTCTCCCTACCTGGGAACTATCAAACTCCCCCTTTGACACTCTCTCCCTTTGCGCTTCATTTCAGGTGAGCTTTAGAAGCCATGAAATCTTCAACGAGCTTCATTTTCCAAAATCACTTCAATGGTAAGGGCTTGGTGCTTCAATGAGCTTTAGATCTAAGCTTGAATATGCGTTTTCTGGTAATGGCGTCATGCTACTTTAATATCGCAAATTTGATCATTGATGGTGAGGGTTAAAAGCCATGGAAGTTGTTGTGCTCCAAATTTGTCTGTTGGTCATGCTCCACCATGTTTCACCGTTGTAAATTTAACCACAGCGGAGATGTGGGTGAAGTTCAAGGATGAAACCTTGGTTGTGCTCTATTGTGTGTCATTGAAGGTGGAGTTCAAGGATGAATGTGAGCAATGGTTAAGATGGAAGGTCATTGAAGACAAGTGTGATCGCTGCCAAGCAATGTTTTGAAACCCGGACTGGACATCGAACCGTAAAGAGTAATGGGTCGCGGTTTTTATGGTCCAACCGGTTAGACCGGCAGTCGAACCGGTGACATAAAATTAAATAAAAAATAAAATTTATATGCGCAATTATATAAATAAAATATTAATTTGTCAATGGTGTTTGGGATTTCGACCTCAAAAGCTAAATGCTTGGATTGTTGGAGCTAGAGGTAGAGGCATGTTAGTACAAGCTTGTGATCTTAAAGGAAAATGTTGGAGCTGGAGGCATGCCGTCATATTATGACTAACAAGTTTTCGATCTCGATACTAAAAGTTGAATCTTTAGAGTTGGAGGCAGATGTTAGAGGAGAAATTAGAGATTGAATTTGGGCCATGAAAGAGAAATTAGAGATTAAAGAAGAGAAGAAAAGAGAGAATTAGTGATTAGAGAAGAGAAATTATGAATCTAAGCAACTCGGCCTAAATTTCTTTTTTTTGGCTTTGACCCGGGTTGACCTGGGTCCAGTTTCCGGGTCAACGCCGGTTCTCTCAAAACCAGCCGGTTCAATCCGAGTCAACCAGGGTCAAAGGTCAGATTTGTTTAATTGGTTGAACCGGACCGTTTTGTTCAGCGGGTGACGGTCGGACCGTCCAGTTCGGTTTTTACATCATTGCTGCCAAGCCTATCTTCAATGGTGTGGACATATGTGGCAATTGAGCAATTGAAGACAACTGGTTGCTGCGCCTAAGGAGAGTGGCAATCTTATGCTCCCTCACTAATCTTTTTTATACCTAGTTTAGGTCAGTGAAGCCATGGGTGTCAACTCAATGTGTTCTTTTGTTTGTTTGTTTGTTTTTTTTTTACATCCTTAGATTTGGTTTTGTTGATTCTTGTTACATCATTTTACATTGTGAGTTAATTATGAGCGCAGTTCTAGTCATTTGATTCTCCACAATTTTGATTGATCTTGGGTTGTGTTAAATATTGTTGATCTGGGTTTGCATTGTGTTGAACAATGGGTGGAGGAGAAGTATTGGTGAAAGTGGCAGGGATAATATCGTCCTTTTATATTCTAGAATCAATTTTATTTATATGCTTGAAAATTTTTTTTCACCCAATTTTTCTATTACATGCACCAAACCTACTTTTAAATTTAATTTCTTTATTTTTCTAGTTTCAATTCTATTTTTTTTTCAATTCCATTTTTATCAAAATGCTTCCGGCAAACCAAATAGAACATAAGAAGGTCAAAGCAGAAAATTCGTAGAACATTAAATATCAATGTGCACTCAACAAATTCTACCACGCATGCAACCTAAAAACAAAACATCAAGGGGCTCGGAACACGCTATCAAATTTTTTTTTTTTTTTTGATATCAACATGCTATCTAAAATTACATGAACATAACATAACAAATAATGACTTCTTTCAATGAATTGGGCTAGTGACACTCCAGCCCAAATAAACAAATTCAAAAAAAAAAAAAAGATACCAACCATCGCCCACTGGCTCACTCACTTCTTGTCATTCATTAGGCAAGGATTCTCTCCTCTCTTTCCATCTTTTCCGCTTATTCTTAATTTTGTAACCATTAAATCATTTGAATTTTATTTTGTTATAATATTTTTTAATTGTTTATATTAAATTTTGATAGTTTGAATTTTATCATTTATATTTTTTATAATTTAATATTTTAGTAATAATGTCATAAGAAATTTTTTTTTGACCAAAAACAATGTCATAAGAAATTAAATTTGAGAAAAGAAAGGAAAATGCGGAAGAGAAGACTAGAGAATCATTGTCCCACACTCCCGAGTCCTAATCGTATCTGCTCTCGGTTTCAGTTTCAGTTTCGTAACCCACGTGCGATGCCAACACAGTACTCCTGACGTCAACAATGTGGTCGTCCTCGGCGACGGACTCGGAACAGCCGTCGCCGAATCTCATCCCCTCCCTCCCGGACGACGTCGCTTTGAACTGCTTGGCTCGCGTTCCTCGTTCCCAACACTTATCCCTGTCGCTCGTTTCCAAACCCTTCCGCTCCCTCCTCTCTTCGTCCGTCTTCTTCAACGTTCGTTCTCTGCTTCAATGTAGGGAACACGTTCTTTACCTGGCTCTGCGCCCTCATGGTCCCGATGGTCATCTTCTATGGTTCTCTCTCCATCGGAACACTCTCAGTTCTTCACGCCCAAACCTCCTCGTTCCTATTACACCCATGCCCACCTCTTATGCCGGATCAGCTTATGCAGTCATCGGCTACAATATTTACGTTATCGGCGGTTCTATCGACAACATCCCTTCCCCGCATGTATGGATCCTCGATTGCCGATTTAATACGTGGCAGCCCGGCCCTAGCATGAGCGTCGGCCGTGAGTTCGCAGCCGCGGCCGTTGTCGATGGGAAGATTTATGTCATGGGAGGCTGCGTCGCTGATACTTGGGCCAGATCGACGAATTGGGCTGAGGTACTCGATCCGGCGAAGGGTAAGTGGGATCCGGTTCCAAGTCCTGTTGATTTCCGGTGGAAATGGATGCATGCGTGCGCGGTCGTGGATGGTAAGGTTCATGCCATGGCCGATCGCGGTGGGGTTGTGTATGACACACGGAATGAGGTTTGGGAAAGCGTTGGGATTGAGCTTGATCTGGGATGGAAAGGGAGGGCAAGCGTGGTGAATGATGTTTTATATTGCTACGATTATCTAGGGAATATCAAGGGATTTTATATGAAGAAAGGTTTTTGGAAGGATGTGAGAGGCTTGAAAAAGGACTTGCCGAAGTTTCTGTGTGGGGCAACCATGTGTGATGTTGGTGGGAAATTGCATGTGCTATGGGAAGAAAAGATTGGGAAAGAAATTCATATTTGGTGTGCCGGAATTGAGGTGACTAAAAATGAAGAAGATGAATTATGGGGCAAAATTGCTTGGTCTGATAAAGTTCTCACAGTCAATAAAGGGTCGTCAATGGTGTATTGTACAGGAGTTCCGTTGTGAATTGATTATGAGCTTGTGTTTGGTAATGAGGTATGACATCCTTGAATTTAGTTCTTTGTTTCCTCCCGAAACTATTCGTGGTTTTGTACTTTTGTTCTATTGATATTTTCCCTTCGATTATCTTCTTTGTTTTAAGGGGGGGGGGGAAGAGGGGCTATGATTGGATATCGTATCTACTTAGTTGTTTTTTTTTTTGGATGTTTAATGTGAAAAGGATTGCTAACCTATATTCCGTGGTGGAGTGGGTTAGAAGTTAGATGAGAAGTTTCAATTTCTAGTTGAAGGAAATTAAGGCTCAGAAAATTTGAATGGTTATGAGGAAAAGCAATATTTAGATAGCATCCATGTCTCTCAATCAGATGGTGTCTTGAAATTTGTGTGTAGGTGAGAAATGGTTTAATGCCTTGTTTCGTCTACCCTTTTTTTTTTTTTCCATTTTCCTTTCTTTCTTGAATTGTTGTTTTAAAAAAGTAAATCATACTGACTTCTCTGTTTGTTTTTTTAGGTGTGCACAATATACATTTGATAAAACAAAATTTTTCGTTGTACCATGATATAATTTCAAATTTTCCATTGTCTTGTCTATATAGTGGTTGTTTGTTGAATAATATGCCCTCCAGTATAAACATTTTCAGTGGCGATTGTTAGATGGTGCTGATGGTCCAAGCCAATTCAATATTGGTTTCATTTAATCTGATTTACTTGTTAATATTTTATTTTGAGTTAAGGTGCAATTTTGCTCTCGAATATCACATGAGGCTCAATTTTTGTCCTTAACTTTTAAAAAGTGCAAAGTTCCCTTGACTTTCAGAAACAGAGCAATGTTGCCCCATCAAAATGATTGACTGTTGTTGATCGACTATACTGAGGTGTCATGCCAATGTGGCATCCACCTCACCTTTTTTCACTCTGGATTTAAACTCTGCTTGTGTGGCATCCAAACATGGGCACTGAGCCAGCTTCTGCAAAAGCACCAGAAGAAGATCCAGCGAAGGAGATGAGCAAAAGCAACACTATGGGTAGCATTCAATAAGCCGATACGCGTACATAAGCTCACTAAAAATAAGCTTTGGTTAATGCAATTAATTACTGAACCTTGCTGGAAAGCAGAACGGCAAGTGCATTTGTCTTAGGGAGGAAGAAAGATTAAGATTTTTGTGGAAGATGACGCAGCTTATAATTGCAGGCAAACGTCTGCTTCTTCCTTCAAACACAATGTTTTGAGATCCATATATGTGGGGTGTGGAGATAGGGTCTTCTCCGGCAATATCTTTGAGAGAGATCCAGATCTGTTGGTTTGTTGTCATCATATGTCACCTCCGCTTACACTTTAGCTCTCTCCAACTCCTAGCTCTTATTCTTTGGCCTCGCCCACAACTTCTCTCTTCTTGTCCTTCACTCTCTCCCCCGTGTTTGACTCTTAGCTAACCTCCATCTTCTATCCTCTTGCCATTGATGTATTGTAGGTCAAATTCGCTAGAGAATCTCTCACATCTTCCTTTTGTGCTTCTCCATTGCATATAAAATTCCATTTTAAGTAAAACAATTAAGCCTTGGAATCCAAAATATCAAATTAATCAACAATTGTGACAGATTGAACCGTCCTACATATGAATAGTAGGAGGTTGGGGTGAAAGGAGAACCTTGAGGCCTTGTGTGGAGGCTTTGAATCTTCACCTTTTAAAGCTTGAATGGTTTATTAGCTATCATGGATTACAGAATAGTGCCTATTGGAGGTGCATTAGATGGTGCGAGGAGAAGCTCTTGCTCGATGTTGCAGCTTTGAAATGGATTGATTGATCAAGACAAAACTAACAGTCAAACATTTTGATATGTTAAAATTAGATGGCATTGCTCTGTTTTTAAAAGATTAGGGGGGACATTGTACTTTTTAAGGGTTAAGGATGCACCTTGTGATACTTTGGGGGAGACTTGCACCTTAACCCTTTTATCTTCTTAGTATCTTTCATTTAATGTAGGAGATTAGAATCATATTTGATGTGATCTGATATCTAGAATTTAAATTCCAGATTCTGTTTGATTGTACAAACCCTATATCTCCCTCTATATGTATCCTATGATGCTATGATTGAAAGTTGAAGCTGAGAAATCAATTGCTCAGCTGATTTTATCAGCAATATTTTAAAATTGATCATATTAGTTTGGGTTGGGCCCAAAAATAAGCATATGAAGATTGCACATGTTGTCCAATCAGGTCTTGCCGGACCTGATCTTATTTTTATTTTTAGAAAGCCATTTTTAATCCATATATCAATCATCATCAATATATATACATATATATAAAAGTATGGCTCATACTTTGAACTCTGCTGAAAAAGACAGGAAGATGTTTCTGATTTTTATGAAATAGTTATTATCCTAAAAAGTGGCCTAACTATTCTGTAAAACTAATCTAGTCCAATCTGATGCCAAACTTTGGGGCCATGAATCAACCTAAATTAATATTCACCCCGATTTATGAACATTTTTACGAATAGAGTTGGTTTGTGCCAAAAGGATATAGGTAAAGCCTATGTGTCTTGGTTTATTCCTATAAACTCCCACCCTCCCTCCTTTTTTTTTTAAAAAAAAAATATTTTTATTAGGGAGTTGCATACATTTACTTCTAGGTTATTTTATAATTATTATGCAAAATTTCAATAAGCTCATTTCATGCGTACCAAATATAACCTAACTTGTACAATGTAGTCTATGCATATATATAAAAAACCAAAGGCTATCATACTAACCATACTAGGGGACTAGAGCAGAAAGAGCAGGATCCAAAAATAAGACTGTCCTGCACCAAGAATCTACAGCTTAGTGATCAAGGCAATGAGGACAAAGCATTAGATTCCCTATAAACATGGTCCAGGATGACTATCTAGTTGCACGTGAGCAGACCTTGAGCTTCCTTAATGGTATTCACCAGACGGTGGTACTTGCTTCAGTCTCTGGTTATCAGTGTGAGATTGCTTCCACCAAATCAACTGTAGAACACTAGTTTCTTAATGCCAGAATTCTGCCAATATTCCTGCCAATTTTATGTCCTCTTGCAATAGCCAATAGCCTTTAGTGGTCCTGCATCATCCCTCTTCCAGTAGCTTCCCTTTCGGCATCAACTGATTCATCAACATAAATTCAAAACTAGCATTGGGGGTCCCAATTCTTGATCTCAGACTTGTTTACCAGTTCTGTGCATTTTCTTCGCTTCAGTCTGGGTGCATCTATAGCTTAGTTGCTCCTTACTGTGTCGGAAACTTTATTGCATCATTCTGACAAAAGGTTCCAACAGTCTTGAGCGAATACTTTTTTTCCACTCCAGCCTACTAGCTCTCCTTCTTATGGCTTCCTTCCTTGCATTTCATAGGGATCCCGTTCTGCTGATCGTGGGAGGAAAAGGCATCATAAGTATGTTTGACAAGGTCACACTAGACTTCTCTTGCTGTAATCTCGGAGGATATGCATCATTTTTTCATGGGATTCACAACCACCTGAGCAGAGATCATCCACTTGAACCCCATCTGGGAAGCTTTTGCGCTCGGTTTTTGGCAGGAAGCCAATGAATAGTTTTAACTTCTCATATGTAGGACAATCCCATATCACTCTCCAAATCATAATTTAGTGTATCAACTTATATTATCATACTTAAAACAACATACATCATATATTGTATAAACATGTATTATCAAACTTAAAACAACATACTAAAATAAGTATATCTCTAGTGTTTTATTGACTAATGGCTGGAGCTCCATGGAGTCTTGTTTTCATGCCTGCTCCGTCCCTCTAAGCTTGTGACTCAGAAGGGGGCTTCTTTTTTCCTTTTCGTTTTCTGTTTAATTCCAATCTTCTAATCTTGCTGCGCAGCAGAGAAGCAGCAACTCTTGCTTTTGTTTTCAGTTAAATGGTTAAGAGGTCATACATGTGGTCAATATCAATAATCAAGTGGAATAGTTGATTGTCTCCACTTTTTTTATGCCAGCTTTTGAGCTTCTGCCCTTGTAGTTTAAAGCATTGATAGCAGTGATAGTGAACCCCGAAGGCACAGAGTGCCTCTTCGTTGTTCATTGGATATAACTACTCTTGTGTATTCTGTGGCCTGTCTTTTGGAGGAATGACGATGAGCGAATGTGCTTAGCACAATGAAGACTTGAGTATAGGGTCATTTTCAGTCATGAGTCATAATGCTTTTCTCACTGCTGGACTGTAATTTATTTTGTCTTGAACGTGTATAAATAACGTCATCTTGGTAAAAAGGTTTTGTCCCCATTTAGTTATATATTTATTTGATAAAATTTTGACTCCATTTATTGTTTGCAATGTGTAATGTCTTCTGGACTCTGATATATTCTCTGCAGCATGAATCAATGACTTAGTATTGTAAGTGGGGATTGATTCTTATTTGGCCTAGATTGATCTTTGCTTCATTGCACTGAAAAATTTCCTTGATTGCAGGGTGAGGAAGTGACATGGCAGATCTTTCTTGATAGCATCGCATCTTTGCAATTTTATAGAATCGCTTTGTCATCGTTCCTTTCTCGAGCTTAGATTTGTATATAGATGGCATTACGTGTTGCTCTGCATTCTGTTAATTTATTCTAGCTCGTTGCATGTACAGCGGTTTATATTAAATAAATGCTGCTAAATGATTGACCAATACAGCGTGCTGTTTTCCCAATTTCCATGATAAATGAAATTTGCCAATGTTAAATGAGTCAATTAAAAAATATTTATGGTGTTGCTGTGGACAGTGATGTCCAAATGATAGATAATAATATTCTAATCGAATCTTAGTTTGATCAATTGCTCTACTCTTTTCTGATGGCTAGAAGAAAAAAGCTACTGCTGTGTTGTGTGGTGTTGGAAGTGGCTGGGCGCTTCTTTTCAGCACTCTCTTGCTTGATTTGAATGGAGGGGAAATTGTAAAGAAAATTGGGAAGAGATAAATTTAATAAGGAAAATTTTCATAAATAATATTTTAAAAACTTTTTTTCTTCCAGTCCTCCCATGTTTCTTCCCATCCAAATTAAGGGTCCAAGTTTGCAATCTATGCCTTTCGTTGCACTGTCGGTTTGGTTTAATGTCATAAGCAATGATAATTCATATTGCCTTGCCTAAAGGTGGGAATAAGTTAGGTCTTTAATAGGAGTTTGCAGTCTGGTTTATTTTAGGCTTAGCCTAGCCTACTTATTAAATAGGCTTAAGTCAAATTCAGGCTTTAATTAAGCCTATTTAACTATTTTTTCAAGGTTTAATTTACGAGCCTAACAGGCCAATTTATATATATATGTATATATATTATGTATTATATCACAAATACATTAGTTTCATTTTATGATTTTTAATCAATTTTTTTTCACTACTTTTAGTTATAATTCAATTATATTTGACTTATATATTAATTTTAATATTGGTACTTCATTGTTATATTATATCGTAGATAGTAAGTCCTTTCAATTTTTATATATTATAATTGATAAATTAAATTATATATTGTTTATTATAATAGCCTTATATATTTAAAACGTTTTAAAATTAAAATGTGAATTTATTTAAAAGGTTTTATATTTAAGCATGCTTTCAAATAGGCTTGCAGGTTAGAATAGGTTTAAGCATATTTATGTTTGAATCATAAAAAAAACTTGTACAAGCTTCAAGTCTTTAATTTACCATACAGGGTGAAACCTATTTAATTAAAGTTTAGTTCAGCCTAACCTATTTTCACACCTAACCTTGCCATATATGATATTTACTGTTACACATCATTACCCAAATGGTGGTAATATTCATTCATATCTCTTTCTATAAATTTTATTGTGCTTCATTAACATCTCTCCATTCCAAAATAATATTAAGATTGCATTGCATTTCATTGTGTTGTATTGCATCTTTCAAATACATAAATTGAACCAAAAGAGATTCTGACCGCCTGGCTTCTCCCTTGCTGGTTTGCGTCCCGGTTTATCTTTCTCCTCCCACTTTCGTCTTTGAATGAAAGAGTTTCGGAACATATTTGTCCTTAGATTGAACTTTTTTTTTTGGTCACATTTCTCTTTAAATGAAAGAGTCAACAAAGGATTTGATTTATTTGTCACCCCGGTATTTTACAACTTCCAAAAATGCTGCTACTATTTTAGGGGAATAAAATCGATGCTTGATTATCATTATTATATTATTTGCATGCATGACAGTAGGGGATGAAAATAGGTTGGACTGAACTAGCCTTTAATCAAATAGACCTGAGCCTGCGTGGTAAATTAGAAGCCTGAGCCTAACCTAAATCTTGTGTAAGGCTCTTTTTAGGCTCAAGCTTGAGCCTACTTAAAGCCTGGCCTAGCCTGTAAATATATTTAGAAGCCTACTTAAAAGTAAAGTTTTTTAAATAGGCTCGCATTTTAATTTTAAACATCTTAAATATACTTTAAGGCTATTATAATATACAAGATATAACCTAATTTATCAATTACGATATATAGGAAATTAAAAGGATTTACTAACTATAATATAATATAACAACAAAGTGACAATAAGATTAATATATAAGTAAAATATGATTGAAGTAAGTGTGTGTGTGGGGGGGATGTTATATAAATGAAAATATAAGAGACTTAGAACATCTATTTAATAAAAAAGATACAATAAATATGTTATCAGAAGAAGTATAAATGATGTTAGAAAAAGAAAACCCTAGAGAAAAAAATGAAAAGACTTAAAAGATATGCTAAATCATTGGAACAAAAGGTATATGAATAAAGAAAGATTGTAATGAAAAATTAGATGAAATAAACATGATATAAAAAGATTAAGAACTGAACAAAGTATGATAAGTCATAATATTTATAGAATTATGAAATATTTAAGAATAAACCCTCATAATAAAGTAGAAGAATGATTACAAGTAAATATGATGAGAATAGTTAAAGATGAACATATGACTGAAGAAAAAATAAGAAAACAGGACATGCATGAAAATATAAAACAAACAGTATAGAAGCAGAAAAAATATGAAAAGGTCAAAAAATAATGAATAATAATATATGTTTATACATGCACAAATAAAAAAATTAGAACTACAGATATTTGATAGAGAAAATGAAATTAATTATGCAAAAGAAAAAAGAAAAAGAAATAAACAAAAAATTAGAAATAAAATTAAAGGAATCATAATTAAACAATTTATTTGAACAACTATTTGATCAATTGCAATATTATCAGCCAACTACTATCAAAATATTCAAACAATAATTAAAGAAAGCAAGTAACAGATAGGGAAAGTAGGAAAGTAGGCAACTGAGTAAAAAACAACAATAAACTTTAGGATTAAGAAGTTCATATTATCTTCATCTTAACATCATTTTGACCTTCTGGTATCATCTTTAAAAGAAAAGAAAAAAAAGAAGAATAATTATAATAAAAAAATCTAAGAAAATGTAAATGTTATAATTGTGGACAACTAGGGCATATATCACCAAACTGTCCAAGTAAAAAAATAAGAAAATTATAAAAATAATAAAAAAAGCTTATAAAAAAATTTAGAACCAATAAAATATGATGAAGAATTATTTGAAATAGAAAATAAATTAAAAAATAAGCTCTTATTAAATTAAATAACAAATCTATTTTTGGTATTGATATCTATTTTTATTACTAATTCATTTAATTTTTATAATTTATAACTAATCTTGATTTTTTTCTTTTTTTTTCACTATGTTTTATTACAATCATTACTGGTGATGAATATTTAGATCTACTTCTCTTATTAAATTATATTGTTTCATTTCATTAATATGCATTATGAATTCTTTTCTATCTTTTTCTGTCCATGGGTATGGTTTACAGTTTATTTCTTTACTATAATCTTTTAATTTTATCTTTGCTAATGGTTTAGATTTTTTTCAATGTACTAAAGGATTATCACTATAATTTTTTAATAATCTTTTTTCAATTTTTTTGATTTCTTTTGTAGTGTTTAGCATTTTTATTGAATTTATAACTTTATTTTGATATAAAGGTTTTTTATTTGGTAAGAATATACTTTATATTATATTTAGGTCGACTTGTTGGGCTCATGAACGAGGCATTGAAAAAATAGGCTTAACCTATTTAACTAAATAGCCCTAATTAATGACCCGAGCCTGGCCTAAGCCTATTTAATAAGTAGGCTAGGCTAACTTGAAATAGGTCAGGTTGTAGGCTCCTATTAAGGGCCTGATCTATTCCCACCCCTACGTGATAGTTGAGAAGTAGGTATTCTTTTGATGCTGTAAATGTATCTCTTTAGTAGAAGTAATTTTGTTTCACTCACAGGTTGGATTTTAAGTATAAACACTAAAATTTTAATAAATTTGTTGTTGCCAATTTGAACACTTCAAATTGATTTAAATGGTAAAAATATAATATTAAAATCTTCTACAATTTTTATAGATTGACAGTTTAAATTTACTTTGGAAGGTTCAAATTTAATATTTAAGACTTTTATAATTTTTATGAATTTTTATTATGATAAATGGAGTATAAAAAAATAGAGATAATTTCCTAACAAACCTTTCAAAAAGAATCTTTTTTTAAAAAAAATCACAAGTTAAAGCTTTTAAATTTGAATAACTTAAATTAAACCTTGACAACTTAGATCTCATTAAAGGTGATGAATACGGTAGTGTTCATCTCCCTGATGAGCACAAAAGTTGGCCTCATGATTTTATAGTCTTCTTTAACTGCCATTTAAAGATTAAAAGCTTTAACATAAACATTATTCAAATAATCACCTTTAAAACTTTTCAAATATCTAATCTAGGGCCAATAATTCAGGTGGGGCAAGTTCAATTCGGACAGAATTTATTCATATTAGACTTTAAATATCTAAACATATAAAAAATCTTATATAGTCAAACTCAACCCTAACACATCATGCTTATTCAATTTGACTTGAATACTTGAATTGTTAAATATTATTTTATTTTTAACTAATTTTTATTTTTGTCTTAAAAAATAAATATTTTCAATTTGTATTGTATTTTAATTTTATTTTACTAATAATAATAATTAATTATTATTCCAGACTAAGTCCATTCAAATTCAGGCTTTATCTAAATTTCTTTAAAGTTATTTGGGTGGCTCGAATAAGCTTGAAGTAAAAAAAATATTTTAAATTCACAAGCTCAGCCTTAAGATTATTTGAATTGGTTGGCCTGTTAAGTTTAGCTCAAATTAATGCATAAATATAATCTATCCTAATTATTTCAAATTTCAATCAACTTTTTCAATGCTACCTAAACATGTAAGAGGCATATAAATAGAACAACTTATTGATGTGATTTTCTATACTATCCAAAAAAATATTTTAAATATGTAAATTTAAATATGAGACTTTCAATTTAAAATTTAAATGTAAATCCATTTGTTCAAGTGTGACCAAAGTACACATAAAAAATGCCTATACACAAATAGATATGTTTGGATTGGGATGCCCATACATATCTTTAGAATGCGTGTATCATGTTTTCTTTGTATATAAATATGTAGGAAAGGAGCATGGCCACTGCTTACAATATTTTCAATTTCAAGAAGTCAAGGGGTAGTTTTTTAGTC
>NW_026555528.1:0-62870 GCF_029017545.1 Prosopis cineraria | reverse complement strand
GTAAATTCAAATTTATTTAATGAGATATAACAGGAAAGTGTTTTTGAGCCAAAATTGTATATGTATGTTATAATTTAATTACCCACTTCTTTGTCTTGTAATTAACACTAGCATGCCATATAAATTAATTGTTGCTTACTGAGACTTCTGCCTCATCTCGTGATTTATAGTATTTATAGGTGAGAATTCCAAAGGTGACAATCAGAGAGAGCTCCCAGGTTTGGCTCTGTCCGTTGGTCATTGTAAATCCCTCATTAGCTTTATCATACGTTAATGGTTGTATATTGCACACCTAGGACCCCCATGAGTTCACGATCCTTTGGATTCTAATTATATGTATTTGTATTGGATTGTTCATATTATGACTGGATTAATTATATAATACTGGATATTATTCATGAGTAGTTTGTGAAGGATTTTTTTTTTTTGAATAGTAAGGCCATAGGAAACACCATGCTATGTAATATGATGTCTCATATCAACATACAAGAACTTTATACACCCAAAGGTGAAGTATAAAAAATGTGAACTCTAGGACTTCTGATAAGAGTTTGGTAAGCTAACTCATCATCAAAAGTAATTATTTGTAAAGGATTTATAAAAATGTTGTTTGGGTTTGTTGTTGATAAGATGTTAGTTAAATTGTATTTGTGGAGCTCAAACATGCCCAATCCCATATATTGTTTCCCCAAATTCATGATTTCTAAATCCAACAAACCATCACAAACAAAAATACCCAGTGAGTGGCATAAATAGTAGTGGTTTGGGTTCCTTAAGCGTCATTTTAGAGTTTCATTTCTAAAAATATGCATGGAGAGCAATGTTTGAGAGATGATAACCTCTTAAATGATGTTTATTTCTCGAGGAATTAATCTTATGGTTGCTAGCTGTGAAAATCCCATTGGTATAGAGAGAGAGTAATACATCAATTCAGTGCTCAGATGAAAGAAAATAATGCAGAAACAAAGAAAGTTCCTCTGGAACTTGAGAGATCGGAGGACTGTCCTGCATAAAATTGATCCTAAACTCGTTTTTGATGCAATGTGACCCTTTAACTATTGAAAATGGTGCAATATTGCCCCAATCTTTAATAAATGTTAACTTTGATTATTAGTTAACCAAAAAATTATGAAAAAGGACTTCAAAAATTACAAAAAAGAATATTAAAAATTTCTTGGTCATTTTTTATAATTTTTCAGGTCCTTTTCTGTAATTTTTTTGGAGTTATTTCTGTAATTTTTGATGTCTTTTTTTTTTTTATAATTTTCTAATTAACTAACAGTTAAAGATAATTTTTACTAATGATAAGGGCAGCATTGCATTTTTTTTAAAAGTTGAAGAAGAACGTTGTATTAAAAATGAATTTAGGATCTCAAACGCTCTATAATTTATTGTTTAAAGATAAAATAGCCCTTTAACTCTATGATAAATTTGCTTGACTCTGACGTCCCTTAACCCATGCAAAAAAATATTCTACCCTTCTCCCTAGCCAGTACAATAGTTACAGTGAATTAATCACCTTCCACCTCACCATCAGTTGCGGTCCATCTCCCCAGCCAGTACATACTTGTGAACCCATTGTTGTCCTTCCTCCAAATAATTATTTCTCTCTTTCAATGCATCTTTCCTCATAAAATCATTCTTACTTTCCTCCAACCTCTCTTCAACGGACAAACATAAATGAACAGAATGACTCATGGAAATATAGATTGAAGGTTGGGATCAATCTCACTAGTTGTGGTATTGATTTGTGTCTTTGACTATTAAATATTTGTTTAATCTTTTGGTTTCACAGTTTTCTCTTATCCCTAGTATATTAGGATTTGATTACGTTAGTATTCTATTTGCTTTTCTACTAGATTAGTATTCCATTTCCTTTTCATTCTCTCCTACAGTCAAGCATGAATCTCTGTATCAAAGAATGGACATTATGGAGTGCAAAGCATTCTTCTATCTCCTAATCAATGGAATGAATAAAAATGATGCTGCTAATAAAAATTTTAACATCAGAAGAACAGTATTTAATGATGTTATGCACATTTCAAATTCTGAGATCAATGAATACAAAAACCAATAAACAAAAATACGAGATACAATGTTGTGATCAAGCAATGGACTTCCTAACAATATCATTCATTTCATTAAAATTGATCTAAGATAGTGAAATATATCAAGTCCTAAATTTACTCCAAACCCCATGCTGAAAGCAACCTTTAGCACGAATTTATTTATGAATTGAGTTTTTCCCTTCACCACAAATAAAAGACTCAAAAGCAAAGAAAGACAGTCATTTCTTTCCAGGTTAACAGGGTCTAAATTATATACTGAATTGCCACCATTATATTTATAACAACTGTCAAACCCCCCAGGAGGCACTCGATTTGAAAGCTGGAACTACAACAGCTTAAAAGACACGGGAATATAAATAAATGAGCTATAGTTTGTAATAGAACAGCATAAACAACTTGTATACGTTAATCTTATTGAACCAGATGAAGAGTGTAGCTTTGCTGCATGTTTGGTTGATGCAAGGTCACATCAATCCAGACAAGGAAAAAAGGGAACTACTGATTACTTCTGAAATCTTATCTTTGTATGACCATTGACAATAGGCAGCTAATCCACATCACATGTTTCTGTGTTTAACTTTAACATATTCTTTTTTTTTTTTTTTGAATGAAACTCATGAGATAAAACAGAAAGAGATTAGATCAAAACAACCAGTTACCTTCTATGCCTAAAAAGAGATTACTCAAGTCTTGAACCAATACTACAACAGTAACAAGCTTGATTCACATAGAGGTTTATCATATTGGTGAATTCCAAGATAACATTCATAAAGCAGTGAAGACATTGGCAAAGCTCTAATGGATCAGAAATACAAACGGTCTTGGCAATGAAGTGACAAAGTTGCACAAATTCAAGCATGTAAGGTAAATGATAATCTAATTCCATATTACTCAATCTAATAGTTCAAATGAGATTCCTTTTTGTCAAGGAAAAATCCCAACACTCAAAATCATATTAATGGGAGCCAAACATCAAATAGACATTCAAACACAAGATTGAGCAACTAAAATCAACATTAAGCATAATTAATCGATAAAAACAAGCCTAATCCATCATCAGATTCATAATTCCTTTAGGTTTAAGAAGAAATCAGCCACATATAGCTTTGAACATGGCAAATCAGTGAACTATACATCAAAATGAAGAGAAAAAGGAGAAGAAAAGCTTAATTAAAGTGATTTTGGACGAAAACCACTAATCTCCCATGAAACCCATGCTTCTCCAACTCGTCCTTGGTGTTCTCCCTTCATTCCCCACATACAGTAGCTGCTGGAAGTCCAGAATGTTGAGCTCCCCCCTTCAGAACCCTAGAAATATTAGTTTTCTTCAAAGCTGAGCGTTTCACCAACTGACGAACACGCCATGGCATAATTGTGTCACGCTATGATGTAAGACCATTCTGTTGCCTGTCATTGGGTATTACACTCTAGCATCTACAAAGATGCCGTGGCATACTTGCTCACAGGTTTTTCTACCATTATGACTGAATTCATGCTGTGGCATAAGGCAGAGATGTGGTGTAAATTTTAACTTTGCTTTGCCTTCGATCTTTACTTACTTAAAGAGTTTTTGACTTCTAATTTGGATCATCCTACACACAACATAACAACATTCATGCAAATTTAGCTCAAGCAACCAATTCATCTCAATAAAATCCTATCAAGTCTCCTTTCTTATTTTCAAAAGCATTTTTCTTTTATTTTTTTAAAATAATGATTTAATTTCCCTCAAAATTAATCAGATACCCCAAATTGATTCCAATATTCCCTAACAACATATAAAATATTTGGAGTCATCAGTAACAAACACAAGAATTAAGAGCTGGAAAAAAATCCAACACTCATAATCTTTTACATGAAGTGAAATAAGATAAAAAAAATGTTTGGACTATTCTGCAATGAGATTATGTTTTTGCGTAATAATGGAGATTATTAGGCAAACAGTGACATCTTAAGTGAATAAAAAAAAATTAAGTACAGATTAGGTAATTCAGTTCACACTTCTGCCTAACTTTAACATTTTGAGCCAATTTTAAAACATCTTCGCAGAGAAGAAAAAGATGCAGAAACTCATTAGAAGTAAACATTGATGGATCAAGCAATGCCTGTTGTGGAAATATATTCACTACACATTGCTAGCAAATAAAATAGCGTTTTGAAACTCATACTACTTCCTTCTCATGCTATATTTTTACTCTTAGGCTGTAGAGATAGAGGAGTTCAAAATCTTCAAATAAAAACCTAGTAACTTGAATCCTAATTTTTTTAGTGTGAGGTTCTGAATTGTGGGCATATCAAAGACACCATACATAGGCTTTACCATATTAGACTCCAGAAATTTCTTTCAAATTCCCAAACACTAGAATAAGCAAAGAGATCAGTAAAAGAGTTACATGAATTTGGGGAATAGTGATCAGTACAAAAGTTTCCATCACACGTAGAAAGCAAACCATTGCACACGAAGCTAAGGCGACAGCAAGGAAAACACAATAACGAAACAGTGAAGTCAGAATCGATCACCACATAGCAAGTAAAATAACAATAGTGGAAAATAAAAAATTCAAAGAAAAACTGAAATGCTGACAGAACAAAAGAGAATCATAATACACATGGACATGGGCCATTAAAGGAAGACAAGGAAAGACAGAAAATGAGAGCTTACCGTTAGCTATGTGCATCTTTGTGATCCTAAATTCTTCAAGTGTAATACCCTTTTCTTTTTCAATTGGGTTTACCATATCCACACTGCGAAATCTGTTGCCTATATCATGGAAATAGACAATAGTTATTAGGTGAAACTCGAGGCAACAATTTTGAAACGTTGCCTGGATTAATGCGTATGGGAAATGTGTTCTGTATATTTTCACTGTATGCATATAACATGTTTTACTTCATCTCTTTGTCCCCGTCATGTAGTAAAGAAAAATCAGCCCATTATATTCTTCGATGTAGCATATATTAAATCAGCTTTAGGAAGTGACCTATCCCCAAAAACAAATGTGTTTACCTTGATCTTAGCCTCGATGTATAGTAGTTTGCCCGGCAATTTTCCTCACCCTTCTCTGTTTCATTTGAGCTCTAACCATATCCGCTTCTATTCTTTTACCACAAGAAGCGTAAATATTGGATAAAAGAACATATCGACCGGCGTTATTGGAGTCCAACTCTAAAAGATATTTTGCAGCAAGCTCAGCCATTTCTACATTTGAATGAATTCTAGAGGCACCCAACAGTGCTCCCCATACAGCTGCACCTGGCTTTATTGGCATCTTCTGAATAAAGTCATGGGCTTCACAAAGTCGCCCAGCACGACCCAAGAGATCAACCACGCATGCATAATGTTCAGAAACTGGTCTTATTCCAAAATCTCTACTCATGGAATTGAAGCACTCCCATCCTTCCTGTATCAATCCACCATGACTGCATGCTGACAAAACAGACACAAACGTAATAAGGTCTGGTTGTCGCAACGCCTTCATCTGATCAAATAAGTCCAAAGCTTCTCTAGCGTGGCCGTGTATCCCATAACCTGAAATCATGGTGCTGCATGAGATCTCATTTTTCTCCTGCATTTGGTCAAAAACTCTTCTGGCGTATGCCAGATTTCCACATTTCACGTAGAGATCGACTACAGAAGTTTCAAGAGATACTTGATTTTGGAAACAGTTCCGAATTACAAAACCGTGAATGAAACGTGCTTGCTGGAAACATGCCAACTGTGAACAAGCACAAACTACAGCCAGAAGGGTCACTGAATCAGGATTGATTTTTAACAAGATCATCTGTCTAAAGAGCCCCAAGGCCTCCAACGGCATACTAGCCCCAGCATAAGATTCAATCATTGATGTCCAGCATACCAAATCCTTATCAATTATCCCATCAAATAATGCCCGAGCAACATCCATCCTCCCGCATCTCGCATACATTCTCATGGTAGCATTCTGTATTAATCTATCCAAGTCAAGCTCATTGTCCATCACGAACCTCCTAACATGGTCAGCTTCCTTTTCTGTGTGCACACAAGCCATAGCGTTCAAGATGGAAGCTCTGTTTGGCACAATTCCATTGGCTAACATCTGCGAAAACAAGAATTGCCCTTGGCGGTAGCACCCATTCTGGGCGTATGCGCCAATAATTGAACTCCAAGAGACAACATTCTTGTCGAGCAAATCATCAAACAACCGGCGTGCAATGTCATGACGGCCACACTTGCCATACAAAGTCAACAAAGAGTTAGCCACGGTCACATCAGAACCATACCCAAATTGCACCACATCAGCATGAACTCGAATACCGAACCGATAATCTCGTAGATAAGCACAGGCCTTCAGAACAAACGGGAAGGTGAAATTGTCTGGTTGGAGGTGGGGAAGTTGTCGCATTTGCGTGTAGAGTTCCAAAGAACGGTGATGGAGGGAATTGTCGAGGAAGCCACGTATCATGACGTTCCAGAGGAAGACATCGGGCGAGGAAGAGTGAGAAGCAAGAGAGAATAAGGTGGAAGCGAGTGAGATGGAGCCGAGAGAGAGGTAGTGAGCGATAAGTTTAGTGGAGAAGAAGAGGTTGAAGCAAAGGTGGGACCTGAGCATGCAAGCATGAACACATTTCAGGGATTGGATGTTGCTACTTTGCTTGATCAAAGAAATGCAATTCTCTGCATGCACCGCCCTTGCTTCCATATTTGTGGGTGAAGGAGATTCACCACACAAGCCCTATTTCATCTGGTTTTGGCCTTGGGGATTATTAAGGGAAACCAAGGTGCCTGTTTGAACTGCATTGAAGCAAATGGCTAGTTCTCCACTAACTGGAAATGGACTCTCACAGCCACAGGTCAAGGGGCTTTTGATATATATATATAATTATACACACACACATATATATGTAGAGAGAGAGAGAGAGAGGAGTGAAGGAATGCCATAGGCAACGATTAGCATGATATTTCCTTGAGATATGGGAAGCATTAATTACATTTTTTCAAATTAAGTTTATCTAAAACATGCTTTTGATCATTTGACATTAAAAAAGTAAAATCGGTCTCTTCCTAACAAATTACTCCAGTAATTTTATTTATAAATTATTTTAATATATTTTATCAAAATTTAAAAAAATTTAAAATTCATTAATTTTATTTAAAAATTTAATAAATTTTTAAATTTACTACCATAAATGTATTTACTCTAACAATACATGTTCGTTCTTCAAAATTTAATATAGGATAAAAAATTTATAATTAAAATTTATTGACATGATTTATAAATAAAATAAAATAAAATTTTTTACACTACCTATAAAATTGGACCAAAGGAAACAATTATGTTATGACATATCATTCTTATTTTTAAATATGGAATAGGACCCATGCCAATGACCTAATGATTTTTTGATGCATCTTTCTTTTTTCTCTTTTGGGGCCGGTTGATGCATCACTCTTATTTTCTCATTCAAATAATTTCTGCAATAATTTTCAATAGTTCTTCAAAAGTCTTCAATGTACTTCAATTATCATACATATTTTTTCAAAAGTCTTCAACATATATATAACAACCCAAGTGTGTAGATATAAATTTAATTAATTAATTAATAAAAAAATTATGATAAAATAGTTAAATATTTTATATTTTTGGGGTAATTATAATAAAGTGAATGGTAATTTGGTGAGAATATTTCTGGATCTCTATTAGCAGGTTTAGAGTTTAATATGGTTGATGTTAAAAAACTTATTTTATTTTGTTCTAACATTATAAATTATAAAAAAGAAAAGAAAAGAAGAAAGAATATAATATTAATAAAAATCAATAACACACGGTGGGCAGCAGGCATTAATTCTCATCCTTTTCCCTTCTTGCACATTCTCAAAATTTCAGTTTGAAAGAGAGACAGAACACGAGAGAAAATCATCTTTATTTCCCAACTTTATTCTTCTTCTTCCAATCGCTTTTGTTAGTCACCAGTGGCAGTGGTTCATCCGTTGATGCTGTTAAGGATCTGTTTTAGTGGTTTTCTCTTTTCCTTGCTTCTTGTTGTCACTTTGCTCTTTTCCTTCTTTGATCGCTGTAGCAGCATTGAAGGCTTCCCTTGCCAATTGATTCATGCTTGTTTGGTGGTTCAGCACTTGTTTCTCCATCTTCCCTTACCTTGACTTGGGGTGGGTATGCTTGAAATCTCTACTCCTCATTTTTTTTTAGTGTGCTGCTGCTGCCCACCTGTGTGTGTGAGTGTGTTGCATGAGTTGTAAAATTTGATTTTTCTTCCTACTCATGTGTGATGCGTGAATTAGGAAGTGGATAGAATTTAATTAAGCTAGAAATTTAATTTTAAAGTTTATACTTTGTTAGGTAATTTCACTAGAGCTATTTTGATTATTATAAGAGGAAGAAGGTGGGTATAGAATCACTCTCTTCTTAAGCCTAAATTGATCTCTGATAAGAAGTTTGATTTGTATTGTATAATTGTGATATTAAAATTGTTGGGGCAAAAGATTTAAGGTTAAGAAGTTTAAATGGACTGCTTTAGAAATTTATACATATTGGGTGACAGAGAGAATTTGTTCATCTAGTAAAAAATCTATTAAAATTCAATTATGTTTGGTAGAATCAGTAGAAGAAGAGAAAAATTGATTGCAATTGTAAGAAAGAAATTTTAGAAACAGGGTGACATATCAAGTAAGTAAATAATGTTCCATAATAAAAAGAAGTGATAGTATTTCTTTTGGCTCATTCATTCAATCATTTATCTATATATATTCATTATTCAAGTTTAATTATGTATGTATTTCCATGGTATTTTACTTTCTTAAAAAAAATATTGTGTATGCATGGACCGGACAAATGGTGGATGAAAAAGTTATTTATACTTCACAAATTAAAGGAAAATTTTGAGCTATAAAGATTGTTGGATTTCATACATGACATAAATGTTTTATAGGACTGAATACAGAACACTTTGTTAATGACAGTTTCGTTAGCCCTTGACGCGTCATGTCACACCTAACTAGCAGAGTACATTAGAGGTGCTAGCTCCATGTGTCGACCAACACACGTGGAAGGGAGGATGGAATTTTGTGGATATAATCAACGCCTGTTATTCATGAGCTTCATGCTTGCACCTGTTTTTCGTGACTTCTAGTCACGCCAGATGTTACTTACCCTCATAAACTATATGTCCACGCCTATTATTCATTCTGTTTAGATCCTAACAAAAAAGAAATCTTTCAAATTGTATTTCTCGTTCGTAAAAATTGTATTTTTATGATTTGTTTTATATAAAGAATATATCCCTAACTTAATGATTACGATTCTCTATTCTCTTTTTCTATTTTGTTACTCAGTTACCAAGGATAAATTGTATGATAATTTTCTAATACCATTGATAATTAAATTAATCTCTGGTTTCCTATTATATATGTTTACGATTATTATTTTTATTTATTAATATTATTTGGAAACATTATTTATTAAAAAAATTTGGTATTTAAATAGTAGAAGTAGATCTGTTCTTCAGTAGACCTCGTGGGATTCCTTAAGACAAGAAGTATTTTTTGTTGCTCTATTTACATTGTGGATTAATGTAAATGTTTAAGTGTTTTGTTTTTTTCTCTAGAATTGCTCCACAAATCCTATAGGTAGAATCCTTATTTAAAATGTTCTAGATTATATATATATATATATCTATTGTATCGGAGTAAAACTTTAAATGTTGTTTGGATATTCTTTTGACAGGTTGTAGAGATTTCAGGTAGTTTAACTTACAGGAGAGATTTTGTTTAAATTTCTATAATAAGTTTAAATATTTTGTTAATACTAATAGTTGTTTAATACAAATGATGATTATAGGATGAGATTGAGCAATTATTATGTTAGATATTTTATAGATTTAGGCTTATAGAATATGAATTTTTTTATATTCCACCCACTCACACTTTAAAAGTTCATGTGACAATATCTTTAAGAAATTTGTTTTCCAAATAATTTTTAAATACCTCTCACGTTTTTATCAAAATCTTCGATAACTTTTAAGAGTTTTCAATTTTCTTCAAGAATCTTCATTGATCTTCAAAAATCTTCAGCATATATTCAAGCAAAATTTCTTCAAGTAGCTTCAATTATCTTTCGCATTTTTTCAAAATTCTTCAATAATCTTCAACCAATGTTCACGAAAAAATTCTTCAAGTAACTTCAATTATCTCTCACCTTTCTTGAAAATATGTTGACAATTTTTGAAAAAAAAAAAGTATGATAGATTAATAATTGAAGTTAGTTTGGGTGAATTTCCTTTTTATGAATGCTTGGCTTTAAAAGAAGGTTTGACTATTCCCAAAAAAAAAAGAAAGTGATAGCATACCTTTTTTTTTTCTTTTTGAACAAATTAAAAGTCAATATTTGATTAAGATAAAATGATAGAACATAAAACCCTACAAACTAAACCGCTAAAATATAAAACAAGGAAAACAGTGATAAGAGGAAGTAAACAGTTATAGACCCAACAAATAATCACTCAGAGAATCCATGAGTATTGACTATGACAAGCCAAGATTGAGAGCAACTATAAGAAGCAATCCCAAAGGAATGCAAATATACTTGAAGGAAAATTAGCTTATGATATTGATGCAACATGCCAGAACGTAATGGATTAATAACGATTGAGTCAGTGCAAGGGGAAACTACATTTATCTTCATTCTCTGACTTGGAAAAATTTGTAGCAATCCAAAAAGGTCTTAAACCAAACCATAGAGATTCAACCTGTTTGAAGTGACCTTATATGTGCCTTGTTGCCAATCCATCCATCATCTATGATAACAAACAGGTGCATATGGGATTAGATTGTGAACCTCTATACAAATATTATAAACAAAATAAAAAATTATGAATTATAGAATTTTTTATACAAATAAAATATTGCCAAGAGTCTCTTGATTCTATGCTATCTCATCTCCTTGAAAGGAGGAGATTATGTGTGGATTCCATACCTTATGTGGTTAAGGGTGGGTGGTTTTGAGTGTGTGCTAAGCACTCTTCTCTATGGGAAAGGAATAGAAAAAAATGATAATAAAATCTTTTTAAATTATATAAATGATAATTTAATTTTTTAAAATGTCATAATTTTACTGAAATCTCTGGAGATTCCTTTATCATTAAATTTTAAATTGAAAAGATCATTTTATTCTTATTGATAAATTATGATTTCTCATTCAATTCTTGCAACTCTTTGAATAAAAATTGTAATTATTTAAATAAAAGTTATGAATGTGGTTTGTTATCTCAAGAACTTATTTTTCAATAATAAAAATTACATTTGATAAATTATAATTTTTTATTCAATTCTTGTAATTCACATAATAAAAGTTGTTATTTCTTGATCAAAAGTTGTGATTGAGATTTATTTTTGAAAAAATTAATTTTTTAATCCTCCAACTTTTAAGTCACTTGTAACTCAGACCCTCAACTTTTAAATCACTTACAAATTAGTCCATTAACTTTTGTTAATTTTTTTTTATGTTAGCTTATATCTCATATTAATGAGTAAGAGGAAGGTATTTTAAAATAATGTGAGTATTTTTTATCCCTCTTATTTGATAAGAAATTTTTAAAAAAATTAAAAAATAAGGATCGAGTTATAGGTGAATCAAAAGTTGAGAGACTAAGTAGCAATGAGTTATAATTGAGGAATTGAGTCGTAGCGAGTCATAGTTGAGGGACTAAGTTACAAGTGAGTTAAAAGTTGAAGGATTAAAAGATTAATTTTTTCTTTTTTTCAATAACAGAAATTAGATTTGACAAGTTGTAATTTTTTTATTCAACTCTTATAATTTGAAAAATAAAAATTGTGATTCCTTAAATAAAAGTTGTGATTGGAGTTTGTTATTTTCAGTAAAGTTAAAATAATTTTTTATTTTAAAATTTATTGACACAAAGGTCTTTAAAAACTTTATTTAAATTATGATATTTTAAGAAATTAAACTATCATTTATATAATTTTAAAAAAATTATTATTATTTTTTTCAAAAGAATAGGTACGTAAGGGGATTGAATTCTCTCTTGGTAATATTTGCGATTTTCTACACTTACATTTCTTTAGGCCCCAGTTTCTAACAAAATTTGCTACCTATTTTAATGGAGCAGGCAAAAGTACAGGAAGTAAGAATAGAAGAAAATATATTGCCATATGTACGCGTGTGAGGTGAATTTGTATTTGATACTCCCTCAGTTTCTATTTTATCAAAAAAAAATTATACCACATAATTTAAAAAAATTAATTAATTATATTAATTATGTGAAAAACAAAAAAATTAAATTATAATACCTTTTATTAATTATGTTAATAAAACCTTCATCAACTTTTTCTTATAATTATAAATAATAAAATTATGAAAAATAATTCAAAAAGTTTGAAATAAATCTCTATTAAAAAATATGATTTTATTTATATTAAAAATAATAATTTTTTTATAAATAAAAAAAAAGGAGGGAGTACATTTCAAAAATAAACAAACAAACAAATAAATAAATAATATTTTTTTAATAAAAATACCTAGTGCAGTCCATGAGTCCAGTCTCTTTACTTCTTTTTGGCCTTTTCACTTTGCCTTTGCCTTTCCTTCGTTGCTCCGCCTTGCCGCTGAACAAGTTGCCATATTCAATACGACAGTACTTCCCCAATCCATATGTCTTTACAAGGATCCGATCATCTCCGTCGGCTTTGCTGCCGTCACCGTCACCACCTCCACCACCACTTGCACGGTGTGCCTTCTTACTGTGCCTTCCACAACCATTACTTTCACTGTCACTGTCACCGTCACCGACAAGGATCCAATATTGTAACTCCTCCTCCTCTTCTTCAAAATCCAGAGTCTCTCGTTCCCTTCCCCGTCGGAAACAATTCCAATGTGGGGGCTGCTGAACATGAAGAAGCCGATGGTGCTGCCGCCCAGTAAGATAGTTTTATCTTTGTTTTCCTCTCTCAATCCTCTCAATTTTTTCGCCATTTAATTGCTTGCTTGTTCTTTGTGTGATAAATTAGTTTATGTTATATAGAGAACGAGGTAAGGCACTTTGGCTGATTCTGCTCCAAAACAATATTTGATGGTGAAATACAACTCAATAGTAAAATGTATTTACTGCCTTGGAAGAAGTTCGATGTAGTAAAATAGAAGATAGAGGATTAGCACTTGAAGAACCTAGATGAATGGAATGAAGCCTTGATACTGAAGCTTATAGCGAATTAACGTTGGAAACGGTGAATTATGGCGTGGTAGATATTGAAATAGAAGATAAAACATAATTATGTTTCACCTCTTTGCGAAGTAATTATACTGATGGAAGTCGGGGTATTTTTATTAGTCTTTATGTGACTTTCTTGACTGGTGAGCGCTACTCTGTTCTGTAATGGTTTCATTACATCATAGTGAGAGGAAATTAGGAAGATTGAACTCAAAGGAATAAGAAAATGGTCAGGATCGTATGCTAAGCACCTTGACAGCACGAGGATATTCCTGAATGACAACTCACAGATATTGGTGGCTACTGGATATTACAAAATGCGAAAGAAATAAAAGGTTTTTCAGTAATGTTAGAGATTCCTTTTCTAGTAACGTTTTTACTAACTTGTACTGCTTTTGATTCCTATAGCGAGGATTATTCAGGATCTCTTGTGGGGTGGGCTCGGGAAGAGTAAAAGAAATCACTTGAGTCAGTCAGGAAGTTTGTTGGGAGTGGGAAGTATAAGGAGGATGTGATCTTGGGTATGATATAGCTTTGCTAGTGACCTGTGTTATTTGATGACCACGGCCCTCTCCATTTTTATATTTTTCCAAATAGGATTTGGAGTTTGCATACTTTGGATTTTGTTCTTGTAGCTTCTTCAATTTTCTGATTTAAATCCCGATTCCCAAAGTTTTCCCATGTCTAAATCTGTTTGGAATATCAATGCTCTCTCATGTAAAGGCTTTTATTTGGAGTTTGGACCTTAGTACTTGATAGAACTATTACATGATGCTTGCGCGATGTGTTATTGGAGTTCCAGTATAAACTTTAATGTTTCTACATGATGAAATGGCATGACATGACATGACAGATATGGAATGGACAGCTTCAATAAACATTGAGTCTGTCCAGATCATTCTCTAGATATTATATCCATTAACTTTGGGAGCAAGGGGCATTAAGGCATCTGGAAGAGTGCTGTTTTGGCAGACCTGTGGCGTTCATGCTTGGAACGGAACTCAAGTTTTATAAAAGATGTTTTTACAATCACATCTTTTGGAAAATAATTCCTTTTTTCACTTTTTGGCTTCCCTTTGGGTCTTAACAAGCAGTTACTTCTGCTTTCTAGGGTTTGGACACCCTTAGTGAGGCATGAATTCAGGGAGGATTAGTTAATGCTTGGTTTGCATCATGACTTGATAGGATTCCTTGTCTTTCTTGCTGAATTTTTTTTTTTTATTCTTGCAAAAAATTCTTCTTATAAAAATTACAGTCCCCAGGGGGAAAAAATCTTTAGATTGACATAAGTCCAAACTTGAATTATGGGAGAGGACCTTGAAGTCAAAGGGTTTCCACTTGAGTAGGAGTAAAGCGGAATGTATGCATTACAATTTTGATCAGAGATCAATCAATAATAATTTGTGAGTTAGATTGAGAAATCATATCATACCACAGGTGAAAAAGTTTAGATATTTTGAAGCAATTATTCAATGTGATGGTGAAATTAATGGGAATGTCGTATATAGGATACAAGTTAGGTGATTTAAATAGGAAAAGACAACAAGAATTATTTGTCATCAAAAGGTACCTAATAAATTTAAAGAGTAGTCTTATCAAAATGCTATATGATTAGTGATGTTATGTGGTAGTGAATTTTGGGTTTTAAAAGGGACAATAGGAGTATAAAGTTGGAGTAATAAAGATGAAAATGTTGAAATGGATGTGTAAGCATACACGAAAAGATAAAATTCAAAATAAGCATACACGAAAAAAGTGGGTGTGGCACCTATTAAGGGGAAGGTGTTAGAAAATTGTTTGAGATGGTTTGAACATATACAAAGAAGGCTGTGGGAAGCACCAGTACGGAGAGGGGAACAAATAGTCTTGGGCCCTGTAAAGAGGGGTAGAGGAAGACAAAAAAAACATTTATGAAAGTTATTGAACAAAGCTTCTTGATTAATAATATTCGTAAAAGCTTGGTTGATGATAAAGTATAATGAGGTTGTGGAATTCATATAGTCAACCCCATCTAATGGGATAAGTCTCGTTGTTGACATAACTTAGCCATGGTTGTTCTACTCAACAGTAGGAATAACTGAAGTTTGGTATACTTGCACACGAATTATGATTTGAGTCTGTTAGTCGTTTAAGGCGTTATTGTGTGACACTAGCATTCATTTATGATGATTAGGAAACTAACTCTGTGACTACAGCTTCCACAATACAGAGGGCTCCTGAACCTGAGATGCGTCCCTTAAGTTCCTGAATCTCCTTCCATGGCTGTCCAAGCTATGCCTTTGAGAGCCCTGAACTAGTCCATACTATGCATATCTTTTGCCATTGCACTGGAAAGCGATGTGGCTTTGATACCAGTTAGAATGTGATATAATCATTGGTGATAGGAAATAAGGAAGGAAAGAGAAAACTGAAATAGGAAGAAGAGAAACTCCTTAGATTACCATAAAATCAGAATCTAACTCTATAACAATGTAAAGCAAAGGAGAATCAACATGTGATCTGAATAATACTTCCATTCCTCAGAATTTCATCATACAGTACTTTCTTATATCTGACACACAACTGAAAATATTACACACCATCAACAATAGCTAACTAAAGGATAAGGACAAGACACATAACTACTACATAAAGACTTGACACGTGGGCTTAAGTCATAAAACCTCATGTTAGGACTGCCAACACATCAAGGAGGTTAAAAACAACTTTCTAATGTCCCTCTCTAGCACTAACCAAGCCTACATCGGTCATACTCTCCACTCCAGGCCTTTTCTTCCTTCTGCTGTGGGTAGTAATAGGTGGATTCTTTTCAACAAACGACGTATAGGCATTGTCGCCTATCAAAGTTCATTATTCCTTGCACGCCTTCTTCTCACTCTCTCTCTTCCTACATTAGGACGCTTTGTTGTTCATGCGGATTCAGCATACTTCTAAACTATTAACATAGCTTCACTCAAATAAAATAAAATAACATAGCTCTACACTTACTTTAAAAAAACTTAATGCAAGCACTACGTACACACATAAAACAGTTGAGAAACTCCTAAAACAACCGACAGATTCATAATTCATGTAAAACATACCTTATTGCCTCATTTTTTCTTGGTTGTCTTATTCTCTCTTTGGTATGACAAGCTTGTTCTTCATGGAACTATAACTACAATAAAAGTGGCAAGTAGGAGCTAGAGATTGGGTAAATGATGGGTATGTATTGGATAAAATCAAGAGACTGGAGAAGAAAGATTTGTCAGTATTTCAGTTGGCAATTTTAAGAGTTCATATTTTCGTCTCAGATAATTATCATGAAGCATTCCGATAGAAAAGTTTAAGATGCTAGGTGAATGGCTATCAGTAGTTTTTATTAATATCTTCAACACGCTCTTTGCTTGATGTGTGGATAAAGCTCAAACACTTTGTGCTGAATCTCAATTTTAATCAAGAGAATGAGAATAATAATGACTGAAGAACTGAAGATTACTTGGTTGTAGAGGCTTTCAACCTATTAAGTGAACGTCTTCTGCTCATTTTTTGTTGCTTTTTGGTTATAGAGGTTTACGAATAGCATTATTAAAATCTATGAAGAAATGTTTTCTGCTCATCTTTTATTGCATTTTGGATGTCGTGTATAGCTAGCCTACAATATCTCATTCTCACTTCATAATGCTTTGTTTAAACCGCATTTGTTCTTTCTTTCTTTTTTTATAAGGACACCGGGCCATGAAAAAATCACGCAAAAAGAAAACAAAATAGATGAAGTCGATGGCTTTTGTCTTTTTAATATTTGACTCCATTGAAGAAATAGATAGCTTCTCAACCTGATGCGTGGCTAGCCTTGCAATGACGTAATACTTACAAAATGCTATTTCATTCATTCCATCATCTACATATGCTCTCATCTACTTATTCGAACATAATTTTAAAGCTTATTTTCATACCTAATCTCATTCCTAATACCGATACCATAAAACTTAATACTTCGTACCAAACAGAGCCTTAATTTTCCAAAATACTTCTTTCCTGATTTTCCTAATTATCCTTGAATTGTTTCCTTATTATCCACCTAATTACCCTCGATCTGTCACACAAGCTAAATTCGAATGTTGTTGGTTGGCATGCAGCATCTCACAAGAGCAGGAGCATCTGCATCAAGATGAAGAAGAGGATGACGAGCCAATTTTCGTTCTAACTGACGAGTGGAGGGATTTCTTTGCAAAATCTGAAGCTCGAAGGCAACAAGGTGCTCCCTCCGTTCTTAAATATAAGCAAAACTTCCATATGGTTTGTGTTTTTTTTTTTTAAATTAAATTAGGGAAAAAATGAAGGATTAATCACAAGGATAGTTTTGTTCAAACTTTTTAATTTCAGACATAATTATTAAAGTTAATCAACTTTTTTAAATTGTGTGAGTTGGTTAAATTTTTTTATCTTTGAAAGCAGAAGTAGTTAATAACTCAATATTTCTTATGGATTCATTTGCCAACATTTATGGATGAAATCAACATTATTGCATTAAAAACAAAAAACAAAAAATAATTGTGCGCTTGTGATTATATGCCTGTCCTGAACTTAACTGGGTGGTCCAAAATGGAGCATGTCATCAAGGCACTTGAAGATGATTAGAATGACAGAGTTAGGCAGTTATTAATGAACTAATATCATACGTACCGACCATTTAATTTAATATTTTTATATAAATATCATGCAGAAAAGAAGCAACGGAAGAAGGGAAAGAAGTAAATATAGGAGATGGAAATGTTTTGACCAAGCATAGAGAGGAACATTTGTTAAGAGAAAACGGTTCCTCCACGGCTGATCAGGAGACTTCACAAGAGTACTTGATCAGGAATCAGGATCCTGCCATTGATTATGTGATATTTTTTTTGGTGATTCAAAGGAGGATCAATTGTTATGTTTGAAAAGGAATAGTGTTAATTTTGAAAAGGGATAGTGTTATTTTTTTAGTCATTTAGAGAGTAGTTTGAAAAGGAATAGTGTTAATTTTTCTGTGATTTTAGGATGAATGCTTGACTAATGGTAGTAGTTTGTCATGTTTTTTTTTTTTTAAGATATAATCATTTTGTAAATTACCACTGCACGTTAGTGATGCCAATATAAAAGGCAATCATGTATGAAAGCTCCCTCCCTCCCTCCCTCCTGCCTGAAATCATTATTTGGAAGTCATAGAAATTATACTTCTTTCATCCCAAATTATAAGACATTTTTAGATAAAATTTTATATATTCATAAATCTTATTAAATACACTTAACAATTTTATTTTTTCAAATAAAAATATAAAATTTTTAAAATATTCATCATTTAATATATTAAAAAGAAAAAGGATGGAAATTAATTATAGAGAGAGAAAGGGTAATATTAAAATTAGTGCATTTAATAAAACCTTAATCTATTCTAAGTGTCTTATATTTTAAAATAAAAAAATTCTTCAAAAACGTTTTATAATTTGAAATGAAGGGAGTATCTATAAGCAAGTCTTTTAAAATAAATTTGCATAAAACAATTTAAAATAGGATTGAAGGGTAATCCCTCAAAGAAACATTTAGTACCTTAAATATGTGGTAATTATTTCTTTTAACATTTGAAAATGGTGTTAAAAATTTAACTTTGACTGTTAGTTAATTTAAAAAGGAAGAATGATAGTTAGATTTTGAAACTCTAAATTAATAACAATTAAGTTCTCAATAATTTTTTTTTTGAAAAATTAGTTTAACATATCAATCCAAATAATTATAAATTTAGGAGTTTCAATTGCATATAAGTATTTAAGTATCAAATGTAATTTTTAGATTGTAATAAAAATTTTTGTTTGTAATTTTTGAAATTGATATTTATAATTCATTTTGTAGAAAATTTTGTTGGGAATTTAACTATGATTAATTTAGTGATTTGAGACCTAATTATTATTTTTCCATTTAAAAACTTTGAAAAAGGGCCTTAAAACTACAAAAAAGGCATAGAAAATTGCATATAGATGTTAGGATACAAATATTATTTTACCCATGTAGAATACTAAAATATAATTTTGACTAACCATTTTAATTAACTACCAAGTAATTAATAGATAATAGATCATAATTGCTAGCAACAATACTAATAAATAATTAAAAAAATGTTTTGAAAAAAATTACTCAAACACCTATGTTACATGTTAAAATTAATTATGAATCTAAAATCATATTTTCTTAAAGATATCCAAACACCTATTATACATGCTAAAATCAATTATGAATTCAAAATCATAATTTTTTTCAAAAATATCCGAACACCTTTTATTATGTCAAAATTAATTATGAATCAAAGAATATGATTTGTAAAATAATTTATATGATTTTTGGATAAATTTTTAGAAATGTATAATTAAAAATTGAATTGAAAAGCAGGTAGTGGTATCTTATGAGATAATCATAATTTTGAGTTCATAATTAATTTTGACATGTATGGAGGTGTTTAGATATTTTTAAGAAAACTATAGTTTTGAATTTATAATTAATTTTGACATATATATTGGGTATTTGGATATTTTTTTGAAAATATAATTTTGGATTCATAATCGATTCTACAATGTAGCAGGTGTGTTTGGATATATGTTTACAAAACTATGATTTTACCTTATTTTTAATCTTGCTTTTTAATTTTGCTTTTCAATTCTGATTAAAATCTATCTTATCAATTAATTTTATTAATCAACTATATGCCACATAACATAATTATATTTCAAATCAATCATATTAATCAATTTTTTTCATAATCAATTATATTTAATTGAAATCCAAACACACTGGTTAGGATACAAATATTATTTTACCCATGTAAAATACTAAAATATAATTTTGACCGGTCATTTTAATTAACTACCAAGTGATTAACATATCATAATTGCTAGCAACAACATCAATAAATAATTAAAAAATATATTTATTTTAATAATATTTTATTAGAATATTAATAATTTAATATAGATGTATGTATAATAAGTTTATTATTGTCATTTACAAGTCATAACACATAATTTATAAGTTAACTTTTAAAATTTAAAAATAAATTAAATGGAAATTTCACCTTTGAACCATACAGTTAAAAACATTTAGGATTCTAAACTCATTTTTATACAATATTTTTTTAAAATTTTAAAAACGATAAAATATAATCCCTAACTCATTTTTATACAATATTTTTTTAAAATTTTAAAAACGATAAAATATAATCCCTACCATTAACAACAGTGATTTACCAAAAAGGAAAATCACAGGAAAGGACTTCCAAATTTATAGAAAAAGAACAAAAAATTATAAAAAAAAGACCAAAAAAATTACATAAAATGGCCATACTATTTTCAAAAGTTGAAGAAAAATACTACATTAAAAATGAGTTTGAAATCCAGATGCTCTTGAACATATAATTTAAAACCCAATTCAACATTTATCCTTTAAAAATTCTCTAAAAATTTACAACTTAATATATTATTCATTTATAAATGAAAGAATTTTTTATAATAACTGTAAACTTTTAAAGAAAGACTTATAAATTTTGGAAGACTAATAAATTATAACATTATTTTAAAAACTTAATCAATATTACTTTTCTTATAAGAAACTTTTTTATAATTTTTAACATTCTTTTCTATAATTTTTTTGAATCATCTAACAGTTAAAGTTGACTTTTTTAATAACAAAATGTGCAATGCATCATTTTTAAATATTAAAGGGAAAAATTACATCATATATAAATTTAAAATATTAAAAAAAGACTGTACTGTTCAAAAATTATAAAATAGTCTATTCATTCCTTTAACTTCATGCAATACATAAGATCCCACATATAATTCTCTAACAAAACAACACGCTTCAGCTTGAATGAAATGAAAGTCACAGATCACTGACATTCTATTTCTGGCTTTCTACAAGTTAAAACCAATCCAGTAATCTGTGGTCTCACATTTAATCATTTTGAGCTCACTAGTGATGACTTTCAGAGAATGTTCTAAAGCATAACATGCCCTTGAAAGTTCACTAGAAGATGACCTTTTATGTAGAGGAAGCTATGGCAAAGAATTGTGCATAGCTCTGGGATTAGATTTTCCTTCCACATGATTTATTATTAATAACTCAACTAAAGAAGACACAGCTTTTAAGACCTGGAGCCCAGCTTGTTGAGAGCAGCATTGATCCTCTCGTCTGTGAACATTCGATTGCTTTCATAGAAATCAAGAATCTCCATTGATATATTTTTCACCTGTCAAAAGAACAATACCAGATTTCACCACTTAGCTGTTATTGAAGATCAATGGCATGTTTGGTATCCTGTTTCCAGAACAGTTTTTCATTTTGAAAAACAAAAACCTATTTAAAAATGTGTTTTCTATTAGTCTGGACGAATAGTGGCAATACCCCAAGGTTTTCCAAGATAACAGAAGATGGAATAAGAAAAAAAATGTGTTTTCTATTATTTGTCCTAAAAGACAAGAAAATTAGAAGTTGTTCCAGAAAACCAAAAAACCAAAACATCTTTCGAAATTTAGGCCAAAAAAAAAAAACCATCTTTTGAATGTTTTGTTCCTTTTTATTCTGCAAAATTAGAGAAAAGATAGAAAACATTATGTTTTTATTAATGACAATTATGTTAAAAAAGTAAACAATTCTTTAGATATGTTTTTCATAATAATGATTCAAACAGATTTTTTTTTTTCCACTTTCCGTTTCCAAAATGAGTTCCAAAAAATTACTTTACATAATTATTTTATATTAATGTAGAGATAGAGAATAGAATCAAACAAGCCCCAAGTTTTCAGGACACTGCCAAGACAATTGTAAGGAAGTGGGTGAGCTGTGTTTCTACATTTTTTTTTCCAAGAATTCTGCCTGTCTCTGAAAAATCACAACAAAATCTGAATTTCAAATGCAGCTGATAAGGAAGAAATTGAAGCATACTAGAAACTCACCCTCTTCAGACAACAATAACCTTATAATAAAAACAAGAAGTTTTCTTTTTCAAAAAAAAAAATCTCAAAACATGAATAATATTGACAAATGGCCAAAGCTAAACTGATTTTCCATTATTATTCTAATGGGAAGAAGTAAATTTTCGAAAAATGATTTACAGAAAAACAACATATCCAGTGAAACAGGCCTCAAGTGTAACTCCGATAAATTAATTCAGCAACAGAATAAAGGGGCTATAAGATGATGAGACATTATTCAAGCTTCGCATTTGGCTGACAATTAACTGACAGTCCGATGAACTAAACAGTTTGATAATCCTAGACCACAAATTAACTGTAAGAAACAGCATTGTTATTTCCTCGACCAAGCCCCTTTACCAATCTCCCCACCCTCCAAAAATGAAAGCCCAGCCACTTCGTAATTTATCAGGACCATATTTCTATGTTCAGCATTTTCTGACAATAATATATTTTTGGGAAAACATAATTATTGGTCCCTATAGTTTTAATGTGTTTTGATATAGGTCTTTATAGTTTTTTTCATTGTTCCAAATCCCTTTCGTTTATCCTGTCTGTAAAAATCCCTCTATTTTTTTAATATACCCAGAAAGACGAAGAGGTGACAATAATAGAATCAAATATGCTGACATGTGACTAATACCGTTAGTCCATGTTGAGGTGGAATTACGATTCAACAAATTAACAACACTGTCCACCCCATTTTGTTTCATGTTTCATGTTTCAATCTGTTGAATCATAATTCTACCTCAGTACAAATTAACAACGTTAGTCACAAATTAACATATTTAACATCGTTAATGTCACCTTATCATTCTCTTAAATATATTCAAAAATAGGACTAACATTGCAAACAGGATAAACTAGAGAGACCTAAAGCAACGAAAAAAATTAATAGAATATGTTAAAACTACAAGGACCAATAGTTATGCTTTCCCAATATTTTTAATGAATTCAAGACAGAAACTAAATTGAAAATAGGAAAACTCCTTCCATGATGCCAAGTTTTCGAGTTTAAGTATCAGGCTACCATGTTTCAAGTTTTCAAGAAAAAAGTTTGCACTAGACGTGATCAAGAAAATGTGTAAAAGAGAAGGAAAAATTACAAGCAACAAAGTGCATACATGTAAATCTAATGAAATACTCACCACATTCATATCAACACGAAGTTCTTCAAACCAAGCAGTGGTGTCTTTCTCCCTGAGCACACTAGCAATGTATAAGCATGCTAAAGCAATCAGATGTGGAGGATGCACAAGAATTAGGTCCATCTTGTAGGTGTCATTTATAAGTCCCCTGTGGGCATCAACAATTTCTGTTTATGACATGGTATATTAATATAAAAGGAGCAGTGATAATCACAAGATAATGCTTTTCTTAAGAAAAGAAAAAAAAAATCCTTCAACACAAAAAATAAGCAAAAGAAAACATTAGCTCAAGCAATCAGCGTGGCTGACCATTATGATAATTGGTGAACGCCAAAAGCATCAGCAAGATGTGTGCGTGTGTCTTTCTTCTATATATGTAAGATAAAAAAATTATTAAAGAGGA
Organism: Prosopis cineraria; assembly: GCF_029017545.1. NCBI lineage: Eukaryota > Viridiplantae > Streptophyta > Magnoliopsida > Fabales > Fabaceae > Prosopis > Prosopis cineraria. Next base: position 39,058 of record NW_026555528.1, on the reverse strand, counting down.
AAAACTACAATATGGAGAATAATACAGTTGGCACTTTGCAACAAGATCAAATAATGCAAAACAAGGTTTTATTACTTGCTGGCAAAAGGAAAAAAAATAACCATGTTTTCTGGTACAAAGATACTCACAGAATCCTACTTCAAGGGAAAGAAATGCCCAAAAACCAAAATGCCATAATATCAAAAAGATAGTAAGATCATAAAATTAAAATCAATATTTAATTTAGATCTTCATATGCTAGAGACTACTAGGGTTATTTGGGAATGTGAAATCGTAAGATCTTTGAAGTTTAGACCTAGATGTTGGCTACCTTGGATAAGACAACCTTCAAAAACAAAGAAACCAAAAGATATAGAGATAAAGGACCTAAAAGATATAACAAAGCTATCCTATCTCTCTGCATATAACGAGTGGAATCAGCTTTTGTTTTTGTCCCTTTTTTTTTTTTTGGGTCTACACTCCAAGGAGAAACTTTGAACACAACCCTACAGGGAAGGTAGGAAAAATAAGTATATGCTTTATCCAGGAAACTTTCAATGCCAATGCCTTTGACGTTTTCTCCTTTGCAAACAAGCAACAGCCAAATGTAAAATCATGGTGACTGGAGAAAGCATGCAACAGAGGGGAGAGGCAAGAAAAAAGGGAAAATTATCAAAATGAAAAAAAAAGGAAAGAAAAAAACTGGCCATAAGCTACTCCAATAATTTCAAAATCAATGAATTCTCACCATGTTATTTGAGTCATGCTGATATCATTCAACCCAGCATCCTGGAGCAACCTGGAGAAAAATCACAACGATAACAATAAACAAACACCAAATGGAACTGCAAGAGATTATGAAGACTATAGGACCAATTATGCAGTCAACTTCAGTTAACTTAGGATCTGTGTTAGTTAACCAACTGATTATTGGTATTTATTCAGCTTGTAGATTTGAGAAGGGAAAGGCTTGAAAGATCAAGCAAATTCTAAGGTCAAGCCAGCAACGAAGACAGAGATATAATTCCAATATACAAGGTAAAGGATATGGTCTTAGGTGTGGCTCAATCATGAATAAGAATCTGTGCAACTATTACCATATCAGAGTATAATCAGAATGATGTGCTAATCCCATGAAGTAAACATCTAAGGTAAAAGCTCTTAAGAAGATCCACATTGCAGTAATAATCCATATGGCGTTTCAATTCTCCATTTCTACAGTGTACTAGTGTTTAATTCCGCCGATCTGCTACTGCTATTGGACATCCCCCCCACCTCCCCAAAAGAAGGGGAAAAGAAAAGAAAGAAGGAAAAGCTTCCCAGTGATTTTAAAAGATCTCATCTTCTATAAAGTCCTAGACTAAGGCAGAAATAATTGCTCTAAAATCACTTTGATGAAGAAGCTGATATAAATTAGGTAAAAGAAAGCTAGAGCCCCATTGTGCGAACAGACACTACAAGGGTATGAGAAATTGGAGTTGGAAATCAGACGAGCAAGAGACATTAACTATCTTCTAAGTCAGCTGAATGCTAGATCTATCTTCCCCGCCACCATAGTTGTAGGCAAACTTCAATCAAGGACATATATGACATGCTCTTCTAGACCTAGCTAGCTCTGTTTCTAGAATTTAAATTTCAACAAAAAGACTAAATGTGTCATTGAATCATCTAATTACAAAATTACCAAGGATTTAATTTAACAAATAAAGGGTCAGATTCGAAGGGTTATTTGCATATTTTACCTTAATTTGAAGAGGTGTGTTTGTAAAATAAACAAGTAAGCTGATCAATTACTTACTGAGACAATGAACGATAAGGGTGGAAAACAACCAAGTAATAGTTAAGTGCCTCCAAAATCTTCATTTCCATTTCAAGTATGTCCTTGATCTCAAATCGGTACTTGTCATCAGAATCTGCAAAAACAATAATGTTGTCATTTCAGCAAAATGGGCATTTTTAATGTTAAAGAGAAGTTTCAAGATAAAAATAACTCACTTTTCACTTTAGAACTAGCCAGGAGAGGGGGGAAGAGGGGGAGAAGGAGAAATAAAGTAAGTGCTCACATAATTTTTTAATGTAAAATACAAGCAACCTAGCCTGCACTGTGCTTTCTTCTGCTTTTGATGCCAGGTACAAGCAGGTTGGAGCCACCAGACGTGGATCATACTCACTCATACTCTTTCTGAAAGTGCACGTGCAGTTAGGACTTTATACTCTCGGTGGGCTTGAATAAAAAATGTAAAATAGAGCAACCCAAAAAGCCAGACAAAGCACAAAGGCATTCAAAACTTCTAAATCAAAATGTCAATTCAAAAGTAGGAGATTGAAACAACTAATGAGGAAACATAAATTCAGGAAAAAGGATTGTGATGGAAAGCAACTGCAGAAAGATAAATATGTTTTGCAAAATGACTAGAAGCATATCTATAGATAAGAGAGAGTATGAAAAGGAGCGCTGGTTTCCCACCATTGAAACCACTTAAGTGCCTTGCCTTCTAGACCAACGGCCAAAATTAGTTTCTCTTCCTCCTAAATACCATCACCGCATGAATAACTCTTAACCTTAAACAACCGCCCGATAGGGTCCTTACCAGGGAATATAGGTAGCACCCAGTGTCAGTACTCAACCATCATAACAGACACATTTTGAGTCACCTACACAAGATGAGTCATGTCTTTTAAGCTCGTCAATGAATTTTGTTAAGCACCAGCCATCAACTTCCCCCTAGATTTGAATTGATGACCATCCAATCCTAGCGGGTCGTAAGGCCATAGCATTACTGTCTTGACTAACATTAAGGGGCCGTTGAATTGGAAGAATGTATTTAGAAGGAAAGGAAAGGAAAGGAAGAGAAAGGAAAAATGCCAACTGCTGACACATTTGATAAATTTATAATTACCAAACGTTTAGAAGGAAATAGAAAAGAAAGGATGGAAAGAAAGATTTGGCACGAAATGGAAAGGAAAATGGCTTGATGGGTAAATTTATGTTTGGTTGGATGAAAATAATCATGTGATGGAGAGAAAGTCAATATGAATGACTATAGTACCTTTATTATAAAAGTTTTATAAAACAATTGACTTTAATTATGATCAATACTAAGATATATTAATATATTTATACTTTAAAATCATTAATAATTAATAAATTGTAATAAAACAGGTCGTTTAGTTCAAAATACCTATTTTAGTCATTATTATTAATATTAATAATAAAATATGTCAAAATAATTATTTATAACATCATTACCATTAAAACATAATAAAAGAAGTCGTTTTAATTATGAATAATAAAGAAAATTATTTTTTATTAAAAAATTCATTTCTATCTTTTTATTATGAAAATTTCCAAATTAATAATTATTAAAATTATATAACTAAAATCTAAAACCACTAGAACTTAAAAAATAAAACAGAGAATAAAAAACAAACAATATAAGATACAATGATATTAATAATGTAACTGCAGTAGCTGGTGTAAGCAATATCTCACACTGCCCCTCAAGTCTGAATACCTTGTGTAAACACGTCTCATGTATGTAACTGCAGTAGCAACAACCCTGAAAGATTGACCAAAATATTAATGATTGCAGTGACATTTTGCACAAAAAAGACAAATGATATTACATGAGATTTTCACTTACAAAATCCTCTCAATTTTATCAAAATCAAGAATATAGTAGAAAAATCATTTCAAATCATTTTACTTGATAAAGGGATATAACTTAAGTTTGACATGCATGTAAATTCAAGCAATGGATAGAGAAATTCTTCTGAGATGATCTATCATAATATGTCAGAGTTTCTACCCTTTCAACCATCATTTCACAAGTGTATCATGGTTGCTTTTTTAAATTTGATGACCCTCACATTAGCATCCATTTCATTTAAAGTGATATAAGAGAGTAAAATATATTAAGTTCCTAATCTACTCCAACCCCGACACAAGACACAACCTTTAATTGCCTTTACCACAAATGAAACAACTTAAAAGCAAAAACGACAGTTAACTGTATATAAATTAACAGGGTCAAAATAATATACTCAATTATAACAATTGTCAAACCACCCAGTAAGGCGGCATACTCAATATTTATCATGTTCATGTCCCCATTAACTTCTTGTTCAGTTACTTCACTCATGTATCCCCCACCCTTTTTCAAGGGGTTTCAAAATTCAAACATGACCTACTTTGACAAAAAATCGTCAAGGAGAAATTCAAGCATTGAAGAAGTATATGAACAGGGAAAAAAAGGAAAGAAATATGAAGCAAAAACAAAGAAGGAACAGAAGTTTAGCTATTCCTCACACCAAGGCCTCTTCTTCAAAATAGAATCTCCCCTTGAAATGGAATGAAACTAAAACAATTCCTCCACAGTATAAATATTTACATAGAAATCTACAATATTTTACTATTGTTGATATACAGCTGGAATTACAAAATCTTAAAATAGACAGTAATTTTAAAAAAAGAAGAAACAAGAGCCATAGCTTATAACAGAACAGTATAGACATCTTTTATATGTTCGTCTTATTGAAACAAATGTAGAGTGTAACTTTACTGCAAGTTTGATTGATGAAAGATCGCATTAATCCAAACAAGGGAAAAAGGGAACTACTGATTACTTAATTACCATTGACAGCAGGCAGTCAAACTCTACAGTCTACCCCACATCATATGTTTCCATGTTGAACATCACATATCTTTAATTTTTTTTTTGTATTAAATGAACTCATGTGATTAACAAGGATTAGATCAAAACAACCAGCTACCATGTATCCCTAAAATTTTCAATGATGACTTAGTCTTGAACCAACACGCAATAGCAACAAGCTTGATTCACATAAAGGTTGTCATATGCATAATATTCAAGTATTGGAATTCCATGATAACATGCACAAAGCAGTGAAGACATTAGCAATGCTCTAAGAGATCAGCATACAAATGGTCTTGGCCATGAAGTGACAAAGTTGCACAAATTCAAGCATGTAAGGTAACAAACACAAGGATCAAAAGCATGAAAAAAATCCAGCACTGAAGTTCTTTTACATAAAGTGAAATAAAATAAAAATGTCCAAACTATTCTCAATGAAATTATTAGGCAAACTGTGACAGCATAAGCAGATTAAAAAAAAGTAAAGATTGGGTAATTCAGCTCGCACCTCTGCCTAACTTTAACATTTTGAGCCAATTTTGAGATATCTGCACAGAGAAGAAAAAGAAGCAGAAATTCATTAGAAGTAAACAATGACAGATCAAGCTAGCAAATAAAATAGTGTCATGAAATTCATACTAACTCCTTCTCATGGTTTATTTTGACTAAGAAGCTAGGGAGAAAATAGAGGAGTTCAAAATTTTCAAATAACTATCTATTAACTTAAACTTCTATTTTTTAGGGTGAGGTTTGGAATACCAAAGAAACCAAACATTTGTTTTCCCATACCAGACTCCATAAATTTCTTTCAAAGTCCCAAACACTAGAATAAGCAAAGAAAATCCATAGAAGACTTGAGTGACTTTAGGGAATAGTGATCAATACGAAAGTTTCCATCAGAAATAGAGATCAGTCCATTACACACAAACCAAAGGCTGTTAACATCAGCAAAAACAGCTAGAGCTAACTGTGAAGTTAGCATCAGTCACCATATAGCAAGTAAAATAACAATAGCGAAAATGAAAATTTAAACAAAAGCTGAAATGAAATGCTGACAGAACAAAAGAGAATCAAATTGCACATGGACCTCCGGGATTACAGAAAGACAAGGATAGACAGGAAAGGGGAGCTTACAATTAGCCATGTGCATCTTTATGAGCTTAAAATCCTCAAGTGTGATACCCTTTTCCTTGTCGAGTGGGTTTACCCTATCCACATCTTCTTGGTCTACAAGCTGCTTACTGCAAGGTGCATAGCCAAACCCTATTAATAGATGGCATAGGAGAAGAGGAAGGGGCGGGCGAACAACAGAAGGATAGAACAAAGAATAGAAAGATATTGGAAATGAAACATACTAATGAGACGATGTCCAAAAGTTGGTAGCCATTTCTTCCGCAGAAATTATAGAAACGCGGTATGAGGAAATGAGGATAGAAAGGCTGTACAATATAAAGCAAACAATTAAAACAGGAAATACCACAATGATTATACCAGTTATTTCAGAAGGACCCAGCACTTCACTGATCTAGATGAATTGACATGCTAATAAAATAAAAGAAACAATATTACTGAGTTCGAGCAAAGGATACGAATGAAATAAGAATAGGCCTCGATTACCCTGTCAGGTGTTTCCGTTTCCTTCATTTTTTTTTTTAAAATTTGAAAAACGAAAACGGGGAAACAAAAGAGTAAAGTGCAAATTTCAGTTATACAGATAAAGAGAACTTCCCAAAACTGAGCGAAAGAATGCTATCAGAAGACACCAGCAATACTCGGATGTAAAGAACCCAGAAATTAATGAACAAAGAAAGACAAAAACAAAATACCAATATCAACGTTCTCTATACAGGAAATTGAAGGATCCAAACAATCTGCTGAAGATTAAATTTCCCTGAATCTATCACCAATTAATCTCCTCCGAGTTATGAAGACTATTGACTACGGCGACCATCAATCAGTTGAGAAGGGGCCAAAGAAAAGGAACAGAACAAGCCGCTCAAGACAAAGCAAATCAGAAAAACAGGCACAGTTGAGAAACCAATTAACTTGCAAATGGACCAGAACAAAACAAAACAACTGTCATTAGCTCGACGATGAAATATCTGCGACTTCCTATGGAATATGGATTGCGCATTCCAAAGCTCGATAGAAAAAATGAGTATTAAAGACCTCCAATAACACAAAGACCAAAATACCCTGTATTAAAAGGGTGTATATATATATATGTATGTATGTATGTATAAAGTATAAACCAAGCCCATTTGTTTACCATCGTGGAAGGCGTAGTTCCCGTCGTTCCTCGCCACAACCGTCAAGAAGACAAGAAGTCCGACGAAACACATCGTTCCCTCCAAGGAAGCACTGCAACAAGTTGAAGCACACGGTAGAAGAATAAACTCGATCGGGTTCACCAAACAGATCAGATCAGAGGAAGCGCAGAGAAAGAGTCAGATTGAGAGATGAGATACTCAGACTTGAAGGAGATCGACGGAGGAGTGAGGAGGCGCTTCTCCGACGACATAACGGTGACAGTTTTGTTTTGTATCATTGTATGTGAATTCTAAGCTCATCAGGCGCACCCTTGGCTTCCATTTCTACTTCATTTAACCTCTCTTCTCTCTCTTTCCTAGTTAGATGAATTGATCTGCAAAAATCATCTAAAGTATCCAATCAGTTCTCTTGAAAGCTAAGCCTATTTCGGAGCTTCCAAGAGTTTTTTGAGCAATTTATTACGGCGGAGGCAAATAAGATTCTGATAAGTGAGGGCGTTGATTGTTCTTCCACTTCCTCTATTCTATTCATTAGTTTCCTTCTCTTATGATTTGAGAATTTCGTACTGTTAACGTGTTTAATTTCTTTTGTGTGAAGCTCAATCATGGATGTGGAGAAGTCTAATTAGCCATAACGATTGACTTTCTCTTTATTCTTCGGTTTGATCCATCAATTATATTTATCTTTATTCGCTTTTTTCGTTGGATTGTAATTATGGCTAAGGTGGTGGAAATAGGTCATGCTCTAATAGGAATTTATGACTTGGCTTTCAAGTAAACCTTGCCTGTTTGTTAAACATGCCCAAGTGTAGTTTAGATTTTTAATTTGGCATATTTAATTAAATAAATTAAACTTAGTTTTATAAGGTTTAATTTATAAGCCTAGTAAGCCAGCTTTTATATATATATAATTTATATACACATTATTATATTTTTTTATTTTTAATTATATTTTCAATCATATTAAATTTATATATTAATTTTAATGTCATTTTTTTGTTTTTATATTATAGTTGGTAAATCATCTTAATTAGTATGGGCTTGTTTGGATAATTCTCAAAAGTATATTTAAATCACATATGAGATGTCATTTTGTCAAATCCAATTAATAGTTAGATCATCGAAATAGATTTTTACTAAATGTAAATTAAAAATCAAATGCACACTATGTATTGGAATTGATAAATCATATTATATAAATGTAAATTTTAATAGTCTTAAAATAAATTTAAGACGTTTAAAATTAATATGTAAGTTTATTTAAAAGATTCCCATTTAAAATAAACTTTTAAATAAGCTTCAAAATTAGGGTAGGCTTTAGATAAACTCATACTTGAGTCGTGAAAAATAATATTATACAAGTTTCAAGTTAAGTTTAGGTTTATTTGGTTAAAACTTAATTCAACCTAATCTATTTCTATCCCTATGTTTTGCCACCATTATATGTGGGTATGTATGTTTGGTGAAGAGCAAATCTAAACTTAGAAAGATGAATGTAAATAAGAGTCAAGAGAGGGCTTTTAGATTCATCTTGACTTAAATTATAATTTCAAGGCTTAATTAGATAATTGAGTTAGATGAGAGTGAATTTGAATCTAATAAATATGAAGCTAAATCAAAAGGTAATTAGAACACATTCCTAATGGTTGGCACTATAGTTGCTTAAGATCAATTAAATGAGTAAGAATATGTCATCCCATAATGCATATCCTGAATTTTGATATTAATTAGATAATTGAGTTAGACAAGAGTGAATTTGAATCTAATAAATATGAAGTTAAATCAAAAGGTAATTAGAACACATTCCTAATGGTTGACACTATAGTCTTAATATCAGTTAAATGAGTGAGAATATGTCATCCCATAATGTAAATCATGAATTTTGATATGCTCTATTGATTGGAATAACTCACAGATTATCATATTGCTTTTACAATTATTAGTTGCAATTTTAGTTCTTTAATTTAATTTCTCTTCGCAATTGTGTGTGTGTGTGTGTTTATGGAATACTATGGATTAATTCTCTATTGCCATGAGCGATTCCCGTGTACTTGCAAGACCAATCAATAACAATATTTACTATTTTATCTTCGCATAATTAATATATTATAAAAAAAATCATAATATAAATAAAATGAAATTAAAAAATGAAGCTAACTCACCACATATTTCACAACTTACCCCACCAGCTTTTTGTGTACAGAGATTTGCAAACAACCTCTTCAATTTTTGTCGTTTATTATAAGTTTGGAGTTTAACAAAGCTTTACACAAATTAACCCAACCAAAAAAGAATGGATGAGAGAAAGGGAAAAAAAAAAACTAACATTGCTAGACGTATATAATACACCATATACACACGCACGCAGCACGTGCATACAATACAGTTTAGTGAAACTCACCATTTGAAAATTTAGTTGAATGAAAATGGTGTACTGCTAATTAAAGGGAAAATATTCTCTCATGCTCCCCTCCTCCTAGTTTTGTTCTTGCCTTGCAAGGGCAGAATTTTTTTTTTATTCTTTGAAGAATACAATTAAGACTCGTTTAAGAAATTTGTCACGATAAAGTTTATAAATTTTGTATCAGATTTGTTATATGAAAACAAGTATATGGTGTTATTAAAAGTTAAACCTTAATTTATTTTTTTGTTAGGGTTTTCTTAGAAACTTAACAAGTTAATATTCAGTTTTTAATAACATAAACATGCTTTAACAAGACAGTATTTTGTTGGGATAAATTTAAAAGGCCTTGAATGTCATTGTCCCTTTATTTTTCTTTTATCATTGATCACTTGTCCATGTGATCGAGGGCAAGACGAGAACCGGTAGGAACCTGTTCCAGTAGTTAAGATGTTTTCGACAATAATTGATATTGATGAGGTAAACATCGTGGGGTTAGAACAGCTTCCAATGGAGTTGCCTTGGGCAAAGTAATGCTTGTGCCTTCTTTCATGTCCACTGGTTCATCACCTACCTTCACCAACTCAAACCCTTGAAGCAAACGAGCTAGACTCAACACACTTACTTGCACTGCTAAATTCGAACCAGGACAAGCCCTTCTTCCAATCCCAAAAGGAAGGTACTGAAAATGGTGACCTTCATTGTCAATATCTCCATTCTCTGTAATGAACCTCTCAGGCATGAATTTTTCAGGCTGTGACCAAATGGTTGGGTCTCTGTGGAGCTTCCACACATTAGCTAATACTCTGGTGCCTTTTGGGACGTAATAGCCACAGATATAACAGTCTTGTGTTGCTTCATGGGGGACCAAGAGAGGACCTGGTGGGTATAATCTTAGGGTTTCTTTGACAATAGCTTGAAGGTAAATTAGGTTTTTGATATCTAAAGTTTGGACCCATCTTTGTTTGCCCACGTGATGATCGACCTCCTCTTGGGCACGCTTTAGGACGTGTTTGTTGTTCAATAGTAAGGCTAGCATCCATGTCAAGTTGATGGAGGTTGTGTCTGCCCCAGCTAAGATCAAACTCTAAATTCAAATAAATCTTATATCAGGATCTTCGAACATGTCCGGTGGCTAATAAAGAAAATGTTTTACTTGCATTTAAAATAAGGCACATGCATAATTGCAAATATGATAGATTTGAATTATATACTTCCTTTGATCTTTAGTATGAGACAAAGTTAATCAAATGTACACTTGCTAAAAAACGTTAGTTATATCCTTAAGATTATACACACACACACATATATATACACATATAACTTTTCAATTTTGTTATTGTTTGCAATCAATAACCATAATAAATTATTGTCTTGGAATTCAAGCTATATAAATAAATGATGGTAAAATTGAAAAAAAATTAATTACTCTAATTTTGTTCCTTATTAAGGATAAAAAAAAAGAGCTTTCAAAGTTTGTCTTATATTAATAATGATCCTATATAGCAAAGGTTTAGATTATTTAGGCGTGAGATGATAATACCCTCAAATTTCCTATAATTTGCGTGATGGAATAAAAAAGTTTGTTTTATACTTTTTCTTCTCTTTATTATAAAGTAACTCTACTTACCTCATCAAATACCTTATATTAAAAATTAAAAATTCCTTTTAGAAGACATCATATAATAAGAACGGGAGTATTAAGAAAGTAGTGTGCGTATCAAGTATAATAAAGTTAATCTTAATTGGATAGGACAAGATAAGATTTATTAAAAAGATTTATGTGGTCCAAAGGCTACATTAATTGTCCACCAAAATATTTATTGACCGGTCAATCCCACTGTATAAAGAAGGCAATAACTACTAGTTTTAACAGTAATAATATTAATAATAATACTAACAACAACAACAACAACAATAATGGGCTTTTGCCCCTTATCAATAATAAAAATAACAATAACAACAACAATTTATGTTTGACTTAAATTGCACTTGTTGGATCTCTTTCCTCAATTATTGTATCTCATTTTTCTAGAAATTAATTATTTAGTATTTTTGTCAATTATTACATGTTATTGTTATGGGTAAGCTATGCGCTACAGACCCAGAGATCCTTATATATCTATATTTTGGGGTAATATTGATTCAAGTAAGGCCTCTCAATGCTGCTCCTAGACAAACATGGCCACTTTAAGATCTCCAACTCCTTGTTACATCAACCCATAGATCTTTATACGTAGTGAGATGGCTCATGCACACTCATGGATCATGGTCAAATTTTTTTATGCACAAGTTCCTAAAGAGATAAGTACATGGCATACTTAAATCTTTATATGATAGAAGTAAAATACTATTGAATCAAATTTTTATAAGAGAAGAGAGGATTTAGAAGAGAGATATGGGGAAAACACACTAATTCTCATTCCTTAATGGATGATCCTTACAAACTCTAACTTATCACATGACCCAAACTCCCTTTTATAGATAAAGGAAGGAAAAAGACGACGCACACCATTATTACGTGCTTGTTAGTTTTTTTTAAAAGTAAAGTAGACGTGACTAAAAGTAAAAGCAAAAGCAAAGTAAAAGCATCTTTCCTAAAAGCTGACTTGACTAATGCAAGGCATCTTTTGACAAAAACTAAAGTAACTTTTGACAAATACAAAAACAAAAGTTACTTTTCTAAAGATCACTTGACACAAGCAAAAGCAAATTTCCACGCATGATAGAGGATGAGGCCTCATCACTTTATATGCTTAAAGATACATTCTTGATCAAATGAGAGGTTAGAATACTAGCTTTCTTCTTTTATAAGGTGCCATGTTGGGTTGTCTTCTTCCTACTCTACCACTTTATCTTATTATTCCTTAGACTATCTTAGGGTGAAAGAGACATTTGCTTTAAAAAATTATTGATAAAATTGAGACTCTATCTCATATGAATTTTAGCTATTTAGAGGAGCAAGTGTTCTCCCTTCCTCTTCTCAAAAATTAACCCTAACTTTCTCTAGTAGGGTAGAGAGTGGGACCCTTTAAAGTCTAATTTACTTAGAACAATGTACGCTGATAGTATAGCCTAATTGACCCAACTCAACGGTACTAATATTGCCCACTTCTTTACTTTGTAGGAGAGTTGTAGGATTGAACCTTAGGGGCGTGCATTACGCCAAATCCTTGAGAATTCAATCATTGGGAAGGTTTAGGAAGGATGTACTACTAGCGTATGCTATCCTGAGTAAATTAGGCTTGAAAAGGTTTTACTCTTTGCCCTACTAAGGAAACCTGGAGGTAAACTCTGAGTTCAGTTTAGTGGTACCAATGTTGCCTACTTCTTCGTTTTGTAGGAGAAGTTGTAGGATTGAACCCCAGGGGTGTGCGTTATGCTAAGCCCTTGAGAATTTAATCATTGGGAAGGTTTTGGGATAAGTATACTACTAGCATACCCTGTCTTGAGTAAATTGAGCTCTAAAGGGTCCTACTGTTTGCCCCACCAAGGACACCTAGGGGTAAACTTTGAGAAGAGGGAGGGCAAACAAGAAGTTTTAGGTCTTAAGATGGCTAGGCTTCATGGATTATAAAAGCTTATTCCATCCATGTAAAGTATACTTTCAGTAAAGTAATATTAACAACCCATCCTAGCATATGAAGTTCTAGAGCTGGAGGATCATTTGGGATGACAGGCTAAAATGGAATTAAACCAAGTGAAATACACTGAAGATTTGGGTTCGTGCATGTAAAGTTGTTTAAATCACAAAAAAAATCTTTTAACTCAAATAAAACTTCTTTTTCATGCGATGGCTAATTACAAGAGGATTTCTATAAATAGTTCTAATTAGCTACATAAAGATTCCCTTGATGATCCAAATTGCAAAGACAGTGGACAATGAAGAAGGGATAAACCTTCTGCTTATTTAATGGTATCTTCCATAAGACAAAAGATTCAATGACTTGATAAAGTTCCTGGTGTCGCAAGAATTAGGGGAAAACTAATTTCTTTGGCACGATGTTATAAAGAGAGGTTGGTGGTAAGAGGGTGTTATAAATTGAACTCTTTTCTGAGGTACAATCAAGTAATCTGCAATCGTGTTATATCTTCCCTTTATATGATGAATAGTGAATTTATAGTAAGAAAATCAATTTTTTTTATCGAACGAGTTGGGCTTCAGGAAATATCTTTTATTTTGACCAAAGATTTTAGGGAATGACATGTGTCCATTTCTGCCATAAAGTGATAGGGCTGACATGAAAGCTAAATTTTTTTAGTGCCATATTTAACAGCCAAGACTTCTTTGTAAGCTATATGATAATGCTTTCCAAAGGTTTTGAATTCTCTGTTAGCATGACCATAATAATATCTTTTTCCATTTTCTTTTTCAATAAGTATTGCTCCCCAATAGTCACTACTCATATCGATCTACAAAATTCTTTGTTCTTTTAGTACTCCTAAGTGATGAAGGATGTTGAGATATCTGCTCTAGATACTGGACAACCTTAGTCTGATTGATTCTTCAAGATGGTAGATTTTTTCATAATAGCCTAGACAACTGGCTAATGTGATTGGACACGTGAGGAATAAAGTCCCTGATGTAATTTACAATTCCCAAGAACTGTTGAATTTGAATCACAAATAAATTTTCACCTAAAAAATTCAATAATTCTTGAGCAATATTTGGACTGGGCTAGTATAGTCCATTTTGGATAATTATATCCAAGAATTCTATTTAGGTTGCACCTATGTGACCTTTTGCAAGCCAAAACCATAATCCCATATATTTGGATTATCTTAAAGAATTGGGCTAATAGGTCTTTATGCTCCTATTCAGTCTCCAAAAACAATAATATATCACCAATATACACTAGAATATTATTGAGGATGGGCTTAAAGATGTGGATCATAGCCTTCTGGAATAGTGATGGAGCAGTCTTAAATCTAAATAGCATTATTGTCCATTGGTACTGGACATTAGGAATACAAAAAGCCTTCTTATAATGATCTGTTAGATCAATTCCTAGCTGCCAAAATCCTATTTTAAGATTAAATTTTAAGAATATTTTAGTTCCATTTAAATGAACTAACTGAGTGTCGATCTTTAGTAATAGAAACTTATTATCTTAAAGAAAAGCATTGAGAGGTTTATAATTAATAACCACGCTTTTCTTTCCTCCTTGTTTTTCTGCTCTCTTCTCAACATAGAATACTTGGCAAGCCCCATCTGATTTGGTTAGTTCTATGCATCCTTGAGCACTCTTGTCATGCTAATGCAAGATCTTCTGGATAATACCAGCCTAATCCACATATTGCTTCAGAATTACTAAACTTTCTAGATGAAAATTATTTGTGGTTCAACTTTAACAATTCTTAAGAATCATAAACTACATTAGGGACTTTATTCCTCATGTGTCCAATCACACTAGCCAATTATCCAAGCTATTATGAAAAAATCCACCACCATGAGGAATCAATCAGATTAATGTTGTCTAGTATCTAATGCAGATATCTCAACATCCTTCACCATTTAGGATTCCTGATAAATGATAAAGAATTCTTTAGATCGATATGAGTGATGACTCTTAGGGAGTAGTGCTTATTGAAAAGGAGAATATGAAAAGATATTATTGTGATCATACTAGCAGAGAATTCAAAACCTCTAAAAAGCATTATCACATAGCTTACAAGGAAGTCCTGGCTATTAAACATAACATAGAAAAATTCAACTTTCCTCTCAACCCCTACGATTTTGTGGTAGAAATGGGTAACACATCATTTCTTAAAATCCTTGATCAAAACAAAATGATACTCCCTGAAACCTAACTCCTTTGATAGAAAGATTAGTTTTCTATAAATTCACAATTAGTCATATAAAAAAAAAGCCACAACACCATTACAGATTACCCGACTATACCTCAGAAAAGAGTCCTACTCATAACACCCTCTCACCACCAACCTCTCTTTATCGTCAACATCATGCCAATAAAATTAGTTTTCTCCCTAATTCCTACCCTACATCTATCTCTAAAGTTCATCAACTAGTTAAAAGAAGTTTATTCTTTTCACTTCACCTTTTCCTCCACAAAACCCATATCCATCCTCACCTTGAATATTTTGACATTCAAGTTCAATATCTAACCATTCCCTATATGAGGTCCTATTCTTAGAAGAAGCCTTGTGGTACATGTGGTCCATCTTAGCCTCTCTATGCATGTGCATTTGTTGTCCCATAGTTATCAATTTACCACTACCTCTATGATACTAATAATGAAGGTTCTAACCTTTAAAAATCCTCTCATGATTAGCCATCACATAAAAAAGAAGTTTTATCTAAGTTAAAAGATTTTTTATGTGGTTTAAACAATTTTACAAGCACAAACCCTAATCCTAAGTATAGTTCACTTAGTCTAATTCTATTCTAGCTTATCATCCCAGATGATCCTCCATCTTTAGAAATTCATTTGCCAGAATAGGTTGCTAATATTGCTTTACAAAAAAGATACTCTACATGGATGGAACAAGTTTCCATAACCCATAAGGCCTAGCCATCTTAAGACCCAAAACTTCCTCTTCCAAGCAGCCAAGATCTATACGAGATAGAATCTCAATTTTATTAATAATTTCCTGAAGTGAAGGACTATATGTCACCCCGAGACTATCTAAAGAACAAGAAGACAAAGAAACAGAGTGGGAAGAAGACACATCAGCATGGCACTTTAAAAAAGAAGAAATTTAATATTCTAACCTCTCATTTAATCAAGAATGTATCTACAAGCATTTGAAGTAATGAAGCCCCATCTTCTATCACACTAGGAATTTGCTTTTGCTTTTATCAAGTCATTTTTAAGAGAGTAGCTTTTGTTTTTGTATTTGTCAAAAGTTACTTTAACTTCTGTCAAAAGATATCCTTACTTTAGTTAAGTCAGCTTTTAAAAAAGCTATTTTTGCTTTTGCTTTTGCTTTTAGTCGCATCTACTTTACTTTTAAGCAAAACTAGCAAACATGTAAGAATAGTGTGTGTTGTCTTTCTCCTCTCTTCATCTATAAAAGGGAGTTTAGGTTATGTAGTATGGTAGATTTTATAAGGATTATCCACTAAGGAATAAGAATCAGTGTATTTTCCCCTATGTATCTCTTCTAAATCCTCTCTTCTTTTGTGAAAGCTTGACTCAATAGTATTTTACTTTTGTCATGCAAAGATTCAAGTATATTCTACACTTGCCTCTTTGAAAAACTTATGCATCAGAAAAAATTTATCCATAATTCGAGTGTAAACCATATCACTATGCTTAAATATTCATGGGTTAATGTATCAAGGGGTTTGAAGATCTTAAAGTGACCATGTTTGATTATGAATGGCACTGAGAGGCCTTATTTAGATTAATATTACCTCAAGATATAAAGACACAAGGATCTTTAGGTCTGTAGTGCTCGACTTGCCTCCATGATATCAGAGCCATAATCTTATTGACAAAGGAATGATGTTGCATAAGTAGAACTCAAAAAATATTAGTAAGACACTAGAAACCTTGACTATTTCCTTTAACCCAATTCATCTTCCTTTTTTTTCCTTCGACTGTCTTCTTTCCTTTATAAAACAAACCCTCTCCAACAAGATAGAAAATCTAGTTTAGTTTACCACCTTATCAGAAAATGCAATGATCCAAAATATAAACTTAGCCCTTACAACCTTTATCATAAATTTGACTCTTTGACTTAGGGAATTAAATCCTTAATTTCCACTCAACGTCCTCAAGCTAAAGAAGTTGTCCAAACTTCCAAGCTTGACTAGTGCAGCTTTCAAGCAGAGGAGTACAGCTTTCAAGCCACCTCTATTGAATAGTACATAACCCTTAAGATCCCTTAGCCTTTAATCAAAACCTGTAAATCATAGGGATATACACACCTCTATGTTGGAGTCATTCACCTAATCTTAACCATTCATGGTAAAAAAAGGATTTTTGTTACAACTAGGATTGCCTTATTAGACACCAACTACACTACATACAGTAATGCCTTGATTAGAACTTTGCTAACTACTCTTAGTAATGCCATAGCTCCTACTTTCAACATTAAATTGACAAATTTGACTCTTTTTATCAAACTAAAAGTTCAAATCCAGATAATCAAAGCAAAACAAGAATAGAGATCCATCATGGCTACTTCACACCACCAGATTGTTTACAGAATGCAAAACCATTCGCTTGATCTTTACTTCCCTAACTCAATTAAGGATGTACTATATATGGTAGCCAAACGAGTTAGTGAATCCTCTATGATTCAAATCTTGAGACATCTACCATGAGAGGAGCTAACACAATCAAAACCATTAAAGTGGATCAACAATTATGAAAAGAAGTTTCACTTTAACCAACAAGACATACGTACAAAAGATCCTCCTATTTTGTATAGGTTGCCAAACAAAACTGTCAAATCAGTCTTTAAAAGGCCTAGGTACCAAGAAGTAGGCCAGTCTTTGGGCAAGATCCTAACTATAACATCGGCTTTTGCTCAACATAAGTGTAATCCTCTTATTGAATTCTTCACAAAAGAAGGCAAGCCAATCTATGGATCCTATGTTAATGGTTACTTTATATGGGATTGTGTTCTAGACATATGTGAACCTGAATGTGATTGTGAATTCTAGGATAATTCTAACGATGATAAGGAATGGTTTAGTAGACGAAAGACTACAAGAAGGGCCAAGCAATATAGGTCTCCTTATACAAACATCTGCCTTCAAATGATGATAATAATAATGTAATAGTAACGTCGGTTCAATTTATATTATACACTCACTCTATTTTTTATTATATGAGAAAATGTCTCCTTATTTTTTTATAAGAAAAATTATAAATTTCAAGACAAATTTGGTTAAATATTTATTTTTATAAGACAAATTTTCTTAATTAATCATAGGAATAATTCAATTGAAACTTTTAATTTCAGTCATAATTATTACATTTAATCAACTTTTAAACTGTGCGAGTTGATCATTTTTCTTATATTTGAAAATGAAAAGAATATTATTTTGGAAAAATCACACCTAGGGCCCACAAACAAATTTAATTACTAAGAGGTCCTATGAAATGCGCAAAATACTCTCAAATCCTAAATCTTGCTCATTTACAACTTAGCAAAGGAAAATGATAATTTAATATTAAACTCATACCCAAGTTGTAAATGCTCTTTATCAAGTTATAAATACGTATGATTTAATATTTGAGAGTATTTTATGCATTTTATTAGACCTCTTGGTAATTAAATTTTTTTTTTTTGATCTAGGTGTGATTTTTCCTATTATTTTTCACCAACTTAATATGTGGTCTATTAATTTTTAAACAAACAATCACCCCACCTCCTTCATATTAAAAATACAAGTTTAACCATAAAAAGTAAATAAATACAAAATATATATTTCATTCAATATCATAAAATACTATTTGATCGAATTACATTCTAATAAATTAATTAATTATCTTTAAAATTATATAGTCATTTCATGTTTATCTTTAATTAGTAAAGTGTTTCAATTAAAAATATCTTATTAACTACACTCTTAATTAAGGGTGTTTTTGAAGAAACCTTATTAATTATATTTTAATTGACACAAAATGCCTTATATTTTTTACCATTGTGATTTAAAAAATATCTTATAATATTAAATAAGGGAATACCATTTTCTCATTTTTTTTGGGGGGAAAAATCTACAATTTTGAAATTTAAAACATCTAAAAAATTTTGAATTGCATAAAAATCCTTTCTAAGTTGTGAATAAATAATCTGTTGACTTTCAAAGCTTACGATAAATTCTTTTTTAAAAGAAATTATGTGAATTTCAACACCGTTGTCCGTTAATTTTCAATTAATTTATTAATGGATCAAGGAAAATTACACGGAAAAAATCCTAAATTTAAGAAGAATTATTCACATAAAAGTAATTATTTTTTCCCACAACTTATGATGGTTTAAAAACTAAAAGTAGTCAAGCAAGAAAAAACATTTAATATGCTATAAAAGGAGTAAAAAGCTTTGTTTGTATAGCTCTTCCATTTCATGTTTTGGTTTTGTAACAAATATGATATGAAGTTTATGCCAACTTAAGATTTCATACATATTTTGAGTCAGTTATATGAAAATTTGTATAATATGCATATCTCGGCTTACAATTGATGTGCCTGTGATTAAATGATTGTGAGTGATCGAGATATTAGTACAAGTGCTGTTGTAACGTTTTGTATATGGGAATGGCCATAACATGTTATTTTGAATGAAATTATCCCCTTTGAATTCATTATGGAGTAATGGATTTGGTGGTCAGTTTGTGTTTGGACTACTGTTGTTGTGACATATTTGGCCTTTGAAGTTGTGTGTGGTCCATTTGAATTGGTTTAAGTATTTTCAAGGTTATTGACACTAGTTTGTGAGTTTTTGACACATTTGTGTATTATGGTTTGAAAATGGACTATTTTAGATTTAGATGTCTAACTTTTTAATGGTTGAATATTTAGGTGCAAAATCAGTGCCAATAGTTAAAGGGCTCAAATAGCTACATGTAGACACTTAAACCATTCAAATCGAATATCAAATGCTAAAACAGCGTGCTCCAAAGGTTAGTCTGAAATGTTGTCATGATAGCAAGCTTGCGCTACAGCACATGATAGTAACACCATGACACAATGCACAAGGAGGGATGAAGTTACTCTATGCCATCCACCGCGATAGACAAGGCAAATTTTGGTATTTTTCATATTGTTCTGTTATTGTTTTTAAAAGTTGTTTATGATTTTCATGCTTTTGTTATCTCGTATAATTTATTTTAAACTATAATTTAAACTCAAACATCTTTTTAAAAAGGATTTTTTTGGAATCTCATCATTTTAAACTATTTTATTTCTAAACCTTTGAGTTGTGATAATTTTTTTTAAGGATTAATTAATCATGGTTATCACAACCATGTATTAAAATGTTATCCTGATAATGTCAAGGTGAACATTTCAAAAAATAAAAGTAAAAGCAACTTTTTTAAAAGTTGACTTATTTAAATTAAAGATATTTTTTAACAAAAGCTAAAGTAACTTTTTCCTAAGATAACTTGACAAAATCAAAAGCAAATTCTCACACAAATAAGTTGTAAATACACTTTATCAATTTGTAAATAAACAGGATTTGAGGTTTGAAAATATTTTATGTATTTTTTAGAACCTCTTGATAATTAAATTTGTTTTGTGATGACCTAATTGTGATTTTTCTTATTATTTTTCACTAAGTTAGCATATGATGAACTACTTTTTAAACAAACAATTACCCCACTTCCTTCATATTAGAAGCACAAGTTTACCAAAAATAAATAAATAACTAAATATAAAATATATATTTTATTGAATATTATAAAATACTTTTGAGCAAATTACCTTCGAATAGATTAATTAATTATTTTTAAAATTATACACTATTTTCATATTTATCTTTATTTAATAGAGTGTCTCAATTAAAAATATCTTATTAAGTACACTCTTAATTAAAAATGTTTTTGAAGAAATCATATTAATCATGACGTAAAATGTTTTATATTTTTTAACATTATATTTTAAAAAATGTCTGAATAAGTGAATAATATTTTCTCATTTTTTTGGAAAATCTACAATATTGAAATTTAAAACATATAATAATTTCTGAATTGCATAAAAATCCTCTCTAAGTCATGCATAAATAATCCGTTGACTTTCAAAGCTTACGATAATTTTTTTTTAAATTATGCGAATTTTAACACCGTTGTCTATTAATTTTCTGTTAATTAACGACGGATCATGGAAAATTGCAGGGGGAAAATGCTAAATTTAAGAAGAATTATTCACATAAAAATACTCTTTTTTTCCCGTCAACTAATGATGGTTTAAAAGTCAAGCAAGAAAAAACGTACCAAGACATTTGCCTTGATGATGGTGTCACGTGTATGGCCCAAGGCAGAGTCGTCTTCTTCAATTACAGAAAGCATGAAGTCAATGAAATCCTGCTTCTCACTGAACTCTTTCTTCTTCACACGATGCTCTTCAACCCAACTTGACGCCAGAGAATCCAGATCATTCGCAATCCTCTTCATCGATCTCAGTACCTTTCCTTCACCACGAAACCATCCCAGAAACGGAATCAAATCTGAAGGAACAAATTCTCCAGAAATATGCATGAAATCCTTTATCAGCTTCACAACCCTACGTGCCTCTTCATCATCCACATCTCGCAAATTCCCAAAATACCTCTTCCCTGCAATCATCTTCGTGATTACGTTCAGCGTCAATCGCTCCAACCACTCGCTAATCACAACCCTACCTTTATTATTACCATCTCCGACGATGTACGAGTACAGATCGCCGATGAAAACATCGATCTCAGATTCATACACATGCCTCAGTGATTCCAGTCGCCGAGCCGATAGTAGCTCGAGCATGACGAGCTTCCTCAATTTGCGCCAGTACGGGCCGTCGGGCGCGAACCCGAACCCGGCGAAGTTGTAACCGAGGTAGACGCCGTGGCTGGATCTCGGGCGACAGGCTAGGGTTTTGTCGTTGGTGGTGAAGCAGTCTTTAATGGCGTCTTGGCTGCTAACAACGAGGGCAGGGAAGGCTCCGAGTCTGATGGTGAAGATGGGGCCATACTTGTCTGCGAAGGAAGCTAAGGTGTGAGCAAGAGGAGCTTGAGCTCCAAGAAGATGAAGATGACCTAAAAGGGGTAAGGCTCCTGAAGGTTCTGGTGCTACCATGCCTTTGGTTGTGTGGTTTGGTGAGTTTTTCTGAGCTCTGATGATCCATACAAGTAGTGACAAAAGAAGGATTGAAATTGCTGTTATTGTTGGGAGAGAAAGAAGATCCATTATGGTTTCTCTCATGTATTTGAAGCTTTGAGAAGATGATAATCCTTGATTTTTGTATCAATTGCTATGTCAACGTTTATTAAAGGAAGAAGACGACGACCACGACGACGACCATTACATGGCAAATATTGTCTAATTCAAAGGTACGTGATAAATGGAGGAAAACGACTTGCCACACAAATGGAGGACAGGTGGACGAGATGGATAAGGAGAAGAGGGTAAGAAATCGGAATGAACCACATTTAAGTTGAACTAGATCTCCTTCCTAGTATAATACTAGAAAGTTTGTATTTTAATTCATTTATCTTAATGAAATTTGATCATTACTTGAACATAAAGAAAGAGGGGGTGAGAAAATGACGGAAAGATTAAACATTGAAGAGATCATATGAGGCGTCAAAAATGAGGATGACTTGGAACCTAATGGGATTATTGATTTGACAAACGGGATCGAAATTTCATCACTTTCGACGGTCTTTTTAAGTCTTTTATGATGCCTAATAAAAAAATGATAATTTAAATAAGCCTCGTTACATCTAGTATCCTAAATTTGCTTCATTTTGACTATAGAGGTGACTTTAGTTAGGTCCAAATTAATCCAGATCAAGGTAGATTGGGACCCTTTTTTACTAGAAATTCTGTCACCAACACAGCTACATCCTCAAATTTCGAAATTCTGTTTGCCATCAATTATCAACTACAACTAGGCAGGGTGTTATCTCTTACACCATGAGCTTTGTATAGGTGGTCTCTCATACACTTCAGCAACAATAATACGTCACATGAACGCTGGTAAAAAAAAAAATGTCATATGAACAAATTGTGCAAAAATTACACAAAATAGATTGTAAATTATTAGATGGAAACGTAGATATGGATAAGTTTAACTCAAGTCCTCCTCCAATATTTGCAAATTAAAGCACATTTAATTACTAAATGTATACATATCTTTTAGCAATGACTCAAGGCCTGTTTAAATAACTTTCAAAAATACATTCAAACTGCATTTGGAATATAATTTTGTCAAATCCAACAAATAGTTGAATCTCTCATATGTGCTTTTGCTAGATGTAAGCTGAAAATTATTTAGTTTTGAGTTTGTTAAAAATTCATTTAGCAAAAATTAGTTCAGTGAAAATCATTTGTTGTAACAAAATTTATATTTGAATATATTTTTAAAAAAATTAGTTTAATAAATTGAAATTTATTTGGATTGATGATGATTTGTACTTTTAAAATATACTTTTAAATATACATTAACCAAAAATAATATTAATGTATGATAATTTGTAACTTTTGTTATACAAATATAATATATTAAAAATGTTTAAAAAATGTAAAATAACATAAAAGTTAATATGTTACTCCAAATATTAAGAATAAAAAATGTAAAGTTTAATATGTTGGAAAAATTATGTAATAAATAGTTTAACATTCATTAATATTAAGTAGTTACATGATTAATGGTTCAATCTATATAATGTATAATTTGATTTCTAATTAAATCACGAACCCTATTTATCTCTCCATTAAATGCCACACTTGAAATTGTACTTGAAATTAATGATGGAAAAGTATGCTTGTTAATATCATTGTGAGGAGATGACAAAATAATGAAGGGTAACATAGTCAAATATAAATTAGGTACGAATCATTAATGTCCCAACATCCCCATTTTATGTTTGAAAAGTACTCCCTCTCCCTCTAATCCTATTTATAAACCACTTTTAGCATGTTTTATCAGAATAAAAAAAATTAAACCTCATTAATTTTGTCTTAAAACTTAACAAATTTTTACTTTTACCCATAGTAAATATTTTTAAATCTCATTACTGATATTTTTATTCAAAGCATTTAATAAGAAAGAAAAATGTAAGTGCCCTATAAATAAAACTAAACTTTTTATTCTTTTCCTGCCCTATAAATTGAACCAAAGGAATAGAAAATTTGAGCATTCAAAAGTTCGCATTCAAAATACATTTGAAAAGCTCATTTGCTCTTTCAAATTGCACCTAGATAGCTTTTCACATTCCACAGGTGAGAAAGTTCTTTTAGAATGTGAAAAGTGACTCACCTAAAAGGACCCTTAAATATTTATCATATTGCGAGGCCTTCCATTAAATTTGAGCACTTATTTGGTTTGCCATGTCGTGAGAGGCTTGCTCTTTTGCTAAATTCAATTTTCATTGGTTATAAAATTTATTATTATTAATACATACTCCTTTTAGAGTTATTTATAAATTACTTTCAATATATTTCACTGAAATTAAAAAATAATTTAAAACTTATTAATTCTATTTAAAATTTAATAACTTTCCACCTTTACATCTAATAAAGATAAAAAAAATGTTTTTAATAACTTTTTCTAACATTTAATGAGGAAAAGGGTAAAAAGGTAAAGGTGAACATGAAAAATAGTGAAGTGCTTTATAAATAAGATCAAAGTTTATCTTCTTTCCTTGCTCTATGAATAAAAGCAGAGGAGTAATTTCATTACTTGATATTTCCTTATAATTTTCTCTTTTTCTAATTTTCTCAGTGGTCTTGAGCTTTTTTTTTTTTTTGGTAGAATGTGGATTTGAGACTGATGGTTGCTAACGGTAACGGGCTCAGGACAGGATGGAGAGAAACAGGCCCATAAAGATTTACAGTGTGATTATCGCAGTCTGCACGTCTGCTTCTTTACTCACCTTGAGCTCTCCTTTCGCGTACTGTATCTCTGTATGCCCTTCTAAGGTTTCTTGTTTCATCTCCACGCGAATATTCTTGATTAATGTAACCTATTGTCTTCATCTTGGCGCTGGCAAAATTACATATTTCGAACTCATAAAGCATTTACGAATTGAGCTTTTAGGTTTTTTTGTTCCCTTGAGGGTTTTACGTTTGTGTGTATGCTGGAGGGATAAAAAATGGAGGGGATAGGAAGAAATGATTTAATGAATATTTTCATTCTAAAATTTGAGGGATTAAGGGAAATAATTGATTTAGTTTTAATTTAATTTCAAGATCCTCACTACAAAAAATCACGCGTTTCTGCACTGCTTCAGTTCGCCGCTCTGCTTCTTTGTTGCATCAGCCTCCCTCTCGCCGTCACTGTCGCCGCTTCAGTTTGGCGAGGCTTTGATAACAGGTGAGCTTTCGATCTATTGCTCTAGTAGTTTAGAAATTTCTGCTGATTTAAGATCGCATGCCTTTTTCAAAACTGGTTTCAGCTGTCGTTGATTGGTTTGATTGAAAAACCACATGGATTCCTTTGGCTTTCAGTGGACATGATAATCTATGTTTGGAGTTTATGTCTGTCTCTTCTCTTTCATCAGTTATATTAGAGCTAAAATTTTGTCATTGCAATGAAGTGATTCACAGTTTCTTAAAGATGGAGACGATGTCCATTTGAATTTTTATGAATGCCATCATACCCAATTTGAAAACATCAATATCCTTATATAGAAATCATGTAAGTATATATCGGTTATGCTTAAATTCATGTCTAGCTTCATACATCTTTCCATTCTGTGGATTTTTTTTTTTTTTTGCTCTTTTTCCTCGAATATGGATTTACTAATAGTATGGGTTTTCTATGAAACTAACTACAGTAATCTTCCTCGCATATTTGGCATGACTGATTTTCCTGTTGGAGGTAAAGGTAAAATTTTTCTTCATTAAAATTAAATCACTCACATTCTCGACACCTTGCATTTGATCTAAAATATAATCAACAACTAGGTTGCCCAAATATGCCAATAAAACCACTTATTCCATATAGAATTACATGCAGAGATATTAAGTTAGAGGGAAGGTAAAATCAAAATTGGATTAGATAAATTCAGAGAATTTGGAGATAATGGTAAGCATTGTTTTCGAGTGACATCAATTTTCTAGCAAATAAATAAATAAATAAATATCATTGTTCAAATAGGACATCTCAGGTTACCTTTTGTTAGATACCTGTTAGTTATTTTGAGGGATTTGGTAGAGAGCAAACTCAAAGCTACAAAAGTAACTTGCATGCATGGTTAACATCATTTTGTGTTGGCTGTACTGATGTTGTTGGTTGTACTTTTGCTTTGGAAAATGCCTATGGAAATATTAATTAGCTTGGCTGCAGTGGCATTTACAAGTTAGATATTCCTTATATTTTTTGTGTGTATATTGTGTTAAGAACTTTGATTCTCAGTTGATTCTTATATGCTATGCTTATATCAGAAAAATCTGAAATTTGACTTAATCTGACTTTTTTCCCTTTCGTTGTAAAAACATGGCAAGATGATTTGAACATAGGACTTCTTGAAAACTTGTGGCTAGAATTTTTGTCCAAACTAGAACTAGAAGATTCGTATGCTATTTAGCTGTAACTCGTGGCATTTTTCTTTGATGGAACTAATAAGTTTGTTTTAATAGAATCTTGGCGTTCTGATAGCCCTAGCATTTGAGTTCATATTACCCTACTGATCATGTGATTCAATGGACATGAACCCCAGAAAATGCATTGGCTTATGATTGATGAGTTTTGGGTGGTGAAAAATGTCAGCTCAGATCTGTGATATTTTTGCAGATTTTACATACATATTAACGGAATTAGGTGGGTTAGTGCAGTTATGACAACCTCTCATCTTGCTAGTATTTTTTAGCTACTATATTGGTAAACAACACCTTATAATAACACCGCATTGAGCAGTCAGATACTAGTATGAAAAGGAGCCATGAGTAATTGCACCTTGGTCATTAGCATTTCCTATATTGTATAAAAACCAATTTCATTGTCCTTGCATCATAGTTAGACATTTTTCAGCTAGTATTACTAAATCCATGCTGTATAATTCTTTTCAAATACTGCTCTGATGCTTATGGGTGCCTTGGTTATAGCGCCCATTATGAATTTGGTATGTATCATAATTTTTTGTATTGTCTTTATACAAATTGGATGTAAATTTTATTTTTAATATTAGAATTATAATATTTCAGTTGAGATTTGTGAGATTAGAATTATGATAAATATGAGATTTGTGTAATACACAAGGCTAAAACTGTTGACATTTCTAAATTAAGAGTGGGATGAGTTGTAATATAATCATTCAAAAGACAAAAAAAAAAAATTGATTGGGGTATAACAGTCTATTTATTATTATTTTCCATGCCCTCTCCCTTCAAACCAAACAAGAGAATATTAAATCAAAATCGCCCTTCTTCACTCCGCTCTATTGAATTAAAAACTACTTAATTGATAGTGTTGATTCTATCACGTTTCTGTTATTTCCTGTTGTTTCATGTCCTTGATGTTTATATTTGCAATTTACTTTGTATATTTTGTTGAAGCAAATAGCATTACTAAAATTTATTAGGGGGGAAATAAGAACTTGCCTTTCTTGGTCTAGGAACAATAAATTGATATTGTTATGCATCATAAATACATTGGTTAAGGACGTCAGTTATTCACACAGCAATGCGAGCTGCTGTAATTCATGACCTTTCCGATCCAGTGGG
Source organism: Prosopis cineraria (assembly GCF_029017545.1). NCBI lineage: Eukaryota > Viridiplantae > Streptophyta > Magnoliopsida > Fabales > Fabaceae > Prosopis > Prosopis cineraria. Next base: position 11,413 of record NW_026555528.1, on the reverse strand, counting down.
CAGTACAAATAATTTAAGTGGATGAACTTGTTTATGAGGAGCTGTTCAATTGTTTATTCTTGCATTACTACTGAAAAATATTTAAAGACTAATATGTCAGGTTGAGATAATGTTACCGAATGCTTCTCTCCATATCTGATAGAAAAAAAAAAATGAAGGAACTTCATTTTCATTTATTGTAGGTACATTGAGAATCTCTGAAGTTGAATTGATAAAAACACTGATGGAACGGCAGGGTCGTGATTATGCATCTGCTTCTCCAGCATATGCTCAACAACAGCGACAAGCTGTAACTATGCAACAACAGCAACAATATGGATTTCATCCCCAACCTCAGCAGTTCCCTTCAACAGTGCATGGCCCTCCTTTTCTGCCCCCAGGTCCAGCACATCCTCCTATGCAACAATTCCCCTACCCTCACCCCATGCAGCAGCAGCAACTTCAACAATTACACCCCCATGCTCCTCCCCCACCTCCTCATCTTCTTCTTCAGCAGCAGCACCAAGCACCACCTGCTTTCCCTTCTCATTTTCCTCCTCCCCTTGTTCCGTCCCCCTTTCATGGTCAATACGAGTCTGCTCCACCCCCAGTTGCTCCTCCTTCTGATCCTGAGCTCCAAAAACGTATTGACAAACTTGTTGAGTATGCTGCTAAAAATGGTCCTGAATTTGAGGCCATGATACGTGAAAAACAACAAGACAATCCTTCCTATAGTTTCCTCTTTGGAGGGGAGGGGCATGGTTACTATCGTTACAAGCTTTGGCTGTCAACACGCCCTCCAGGTGGTCCTTTCAATCCACCTTTTCCACCATCTTCCATGCCTATGATTCATCCTCCACCAAATCCAATGATGAACCCATCTCCTTTAAATGCTCCCCCAATGAATGCTGCTGCAATTAGTTCCTCAGCTTCAATGCTAGGTCCACCTCAAATGAACCCACTTCCTTTCCAGCAGTACCACCATCAGCATCCTCAGCCTTTTGGGCTTCATGGTCGGGCTGATTATGATCAGGCATCCAAGTCCTATAAAGGGATCTCTGGCCCACTTCCATCTGATGTTGCAGTGGATCTCAATAATGTTCTTAGTAATCTAAATGGTACAAAAGAATCAATTAAAGGTGCCAAAATTTGGTTCATGCAGAGATCTGCATTTGCACCAGCTCTTGCAGAGGCACTTAGAGACAGAGTTTTCACGCTAGATGACATTGAAAGGCAGTTGCATATCATATATCTTGCCAATGACATACTTTTTGACAGGTAAAGTACATCATCATTTAACTGTTATGCAAAGTTTTTTGGCTGCCTTTTCGCAAATATAACTTATGTCTACTGCTTCTTTGTCCTTGAATGACAACAACTGTGCGCTATTAGACAATTGCAAAATAATTGCCTGTGGTCCTGCAGTCCTGTGCGACTTCTGGTGAACCTTGCTTTCCAGGACATCTACATGTTTGTGGTGTTAATGGGTATTTTTGTGGACTAAAATTGTAAAATCATTTTCTAATCAAATTTCCCTCAAGATCAACAGATAATATACTCTTCTGGAGAATTTTGCTTTTATTCAAATTTCCCTCAAAATCATTTTCTAATCATTTGTTTTCTAGAAAGGAAATGGAAAATGCACTTTATCTTATTTTCTTTTTAGGTGAATCTCTCATTTCCTTTCTAGAAAACAAATTTTCGTGTACCAAACATTCTATATATGTATTTTGGGTGATTAATCATCTGTTATCCAATACTACAACTAATCCAGATTTGAGCTGGGTTAGACCCTAATTGAAGAGAAGCTCTGTCAACATGATTTTTTTCATTTACAAGATTTGACACACGAGACCTTACTCCTAACATGATATTTTTCCATTTACAAGATTCGAACATGAAACCTTACTTGAGGTATGTTGACTGTCTTACCGCTCAATCCAGCCACCACCAGTGGGAAGTGACATTTTTTTTTTTTCATTGCACATCTCCTTAAAGATTTTTGGATGGATAAATTTTCTTTCTCTCTTGTTTTATTTCATCCTGGTTTTGAGTTTGAGCATAACATGCGTGCTATTGTGGATTCTCCTTTTTGTCATCCTTGACTTCTGCATTGCTGATTTACAGCTTGAACCGGAGGGCAAGCAGCCACGACCTTGACAATGAAGCCCTTGCATTTAAACCTGTTTTGGGCTCTATGCTTGCAAGGATATATCATAATCCTCAAAGCAATGAGGAATACAGGAAACGATTGCATCAAATGGTGGAGTTCTGGGCTTCTAAAGAAGTTTATGATCAAGAGACTATTTCTTTACTAAAGGGTGAGATGATTGGTGGACTACAAACAAATTCTTTTCCTGGGCCTTCAAAGGATTTATTATCCGCTTCATCAGATTCAGGTAGCTTTTACTCTAAAAGTCAATAAATACTCCTCATTTTTTAAAGTTGGTCAATATTCAAGAGATGCGATGATAATTGTTGATTTTGAAGTACCCTCCCCCATGAAAAAAATGCGACACTGATAACGTCTCTTGCATTAAGAATTTGTCTCCTCAAGTTTATTTTCTAGGCAAACTCTGTTGTTTCCTTGGTTTCACCGTCCATAAAACATAAGATGCTATTCTCTTGAGTTTTTCCTGACGTGTCAAATAAATGATAAAGCTGCAAAATTGTGATTCACACTCACAGACATCTATGATGCCACCAGTATTGGATTAATTTAGCCATTGCTTCTTAATAAACTTGGTTTGGTGCCTGCATAATCACTTGAGATTTTATTCTGTTTGGAAGATATTGTTGCCTTGAGATTCAGTTTATTTGAGTTAAGAATTTATTCATGATTCCTTCTCTCCTACTTGCAGGAATGTTGCAGCAGACTCCTAACCCTATTGTCCAGCAATGGCCATCCGATCGGCCAGTTTCTGGTTCAGGCATACCAGAGCAAGATCATCCTGAAAAGCATGCTGCTCTAGGGCAGTCCATGCCACCATCTATGGTACCTCAGCAGTTTCTTCCGAATTCTGCTCCTTCCGGTGCTTTCGCAGGGCCCATGGCCATTCCCTCATCAGTTCAACCAGCTAATCAACCGCTGGCTGCACATTTAATGTCTCCTCCACCTGCTGGCACTGGTGAGAAGTTACCGCCATATCCATTGTTCCCGCCCGGCCTTATTCCAGGAATGGTGAAAAAGATGCAGATTGGCAGTGGCGTTCCATATTCTCCTTTGAGTCCTTTAGACATCCCAACTGTGATACCACCGTCCACTGTACCACCATCAGATATTCTGCAAAGAGTCTCAAAGTTCTTTAAAGAAATTGGGGAGGTTAATCCTTCTGAAGGTCCAATGAAATCTGATTCAAGAGATGAAGAAGATGAGTATGAGAGAGACTATGAGAGGGAGCTGCCAGTGAGGAAGGGCGGTGCTTGTATCCCTCCACCCCCAAACTTGCAGGCAGATCCGGAGACAGGGATGTATGCTGATGGAAGTGTGGAGCGGAAACCGGGATCAAGCGGATCAGGGAGGCTAGGACTTGGTGCCACAGCCAATCCCAATGAGGTGAGTCAGTATGATGATGTATATACGTCCTACAGGAAGCAGAGAAGCACCACGTACCACTCCTCAATGAGTGCAAGAGGTGCAGCTAGATGAAAGCAACTTAATTTAAATATTATTGAGAAATTGGAAATGTAAAAGTGAGTGCATTAGACTAGGCATGTTTGTGATTTGGATCCTCTAAAGTTAGAGTACCTCCATGAACTAAAAGAGAGGGCGACACAAGAAATATCTGAGTTCTTGCTTTTTCCCCCCTTTTACACACTCATTCTCTCTCTCTCTTTGCTTTTGAAGCACTTTATAAACTTCTAACTACAGAAGATCTGAATCAGGTGTATGTGATATTTTTGTTGTTCATCCTTATTATTATTATTATTATTATTATTATTATTATTATTATTATTTTGACCAACTGTTGTTCATCCTTATTTGAAAGGGTGCTTGTGGAATTTACAGCTTTATTAGTACGCACAATTTTTTTTTTTTGGGCCACTAGGACGCACACCTTAAAACTTAGATGTCTCCTTTTTTTTGTTATAAATTTTAAAGTTCAAATTTCTGAATATAATTTCTTGCTATTAATAATCTGTTATTTCACCAACGAAATGTGTCACATTCGATGATCTATATACAACATTGCAACTTAAAGTTTAAAAATTAGAAACATTTTTTAATGGAAAAATTAAATAAGTTGGGTCATGGGGGCTTATTAGGTCACTTATCAGTAGTAAGATTTGATCAATGAATTTATAGGTTATGAGTCAAATTTTATCAATTGGATCAAATTTTGTTGATTATTATAAATATGTATTCTAAAATCTGAAACTAAGCACGTTTTTTGGCTTAAAGTCTGAAGGTTGAATTTATTTTCCATATACTTATAGGAAAATGGAAAATCAATTATAGGAAAATTGCAAATCAATTGATAACGATGAATTATTTATAAAAAATAAAAAATATTAATTATTAAATTTTAACATTTAAAAAATTATTTGTGCACTAAATAAAATTTAAGAGTTAATGATAAAATACAATAACATTATATACTGTAGTTAACCTTACTTATTAGGAGTGTGGGAGAAGGCTTATTGTATATAAATTTGAGAGACGGGTGTGATTTAAACTTAATTCTTACCCACCAAAACATTTGTTTATGTATTTCTTGTATGTAAGGACATTTGACTTCCAAAGCACAACAAATTATATAATATTCAAGGAGACAAAAATGTACGATGAAGCATAAATTATTTTAAGGGAAAATGAATTATTTGTGATGCTTATGAAGCACGTGGAAATGAGATTGTGAAAAGATAAGGATGGAGGCCCCAATGCTTGTCTTATATGTATCATCATTCATCGTCTAGGTTTGCCCCACTTAGATTCCATCTTTTTTATTTTATTTATGAAATTCATATTTTTCTCTTGTCATTTTCACTCTTTAGGTTACATTTCGTTTTCAAAATTTTGTAGTCATATGATATAAATTTTTATTATATATGTTCATGTTTAAAAAAAAAAGAAATTGGAGCCAACACACACATGCACAAATTAAATATAATTTTTACTAATTATCTCCTACTTTAATTTCATCTTATTTATGTACACTCAATGTATCAAAATACCCATATATCATCCACACACACATATTAATAAGTATTACTATTAAAAAATCATAAATAATACAATTCATTTTTCATACTACATGTGTACAATGGGAAAACACTCTTGCTTACCCTATATATGCAATGTGAGTGTATTATTATTAGTAGCAATAGCAATAACGATATCACATAGGAGCAACTTATCCAAACAATAGCACGTAGGAGCAGCAACAGGAGGAGCAGGCAATAATAGCATTAGTTGTTATTGTCTCCTCTCATCTTAATTTTGGGTTTATGTTTTCTTTTTTCTTTTTTTGGGTCATTTTGGGTTTTTTTTTTTTCTATTCGTTAGCCACACTTCAACCTGCTTTTTTTTTCATTAACCAAATTAATATTTAAAAGGAGACTTGGATCATTTTAATCTTGAATATTGAGTTTTTAACTCATCGTCAAAATTTTCATTTTGCTACAATTGTTTGACCTGATATTAATATGGAAACTAAAGTTGAAGTTTATATTTATTTTGGCCAGATAAAGGTAAAATTTATATATAATAATATATTTTAAAAGTATAATTTTTTTTAACAGGGTATACTTTTAGGGAGAATGACAATTAGCTCCCAAAATATTGAATTAATATTAGTTAAGTTCCTAATAAATTTTTTTAAAAAAATAAGTTAAAAATGTCAATCCTAATTATTATAAATTTATGAGTTTCAATTGTAAATAAGTATAATATCAAATATAATTTTGAGACTGTAACAAAAAAATTTGTTTGAAATTATATTTATAATTTATTTTACAAAAGTCTTTATCGAAGACTTAACTGTCATTACTTTATTCTTTTAGAATCTAACTGTCATTCTCCCTACTTAATTTTTATAAGAAAATTTGGATATCAAAGCAGTCATATTAAGCTAAACTTCATATTCAAGGAAATTATAAGGTTTGTAAATGAGGCCCAAGAGAGACGAAATTGGGTTAAATGAAATTTTTACAAATAATGCTGAAAATAAATGAGTTTAGAGAACGAATAATATCACCAAATAATTGAAGAGTGAGAGAAAGAAGAGTGTAGTGGTATTTATCTTAGTTAAATTCCAACAACTTAAACCTACGTCTAATCCTCAAGTTTCATTTGATATTTTCTCTATTAAGTCTACCAAAATTAATTCAATCCCTTGGCTGTTTTAATACAATCCCAAACAAGTTTGAATCACTCCCCCTTATCAAAGTAATGATTAACCCCATTTTAGCTCTCTAAACTTAAGTCATTTGTTCTCAAGTATAAAAAATAAAGATAAACAAAGTAAGTTCATAAAATGAACTTCTACAATGAAAACTCTCTCGAAGAGCTGATATATAATTAATGAAGTGTGAATATAATAAATGTAATCATAGAAGGTTGATAAGTAATGAATAAGGTAGTTTGCATAACGACACTTTTATGTCCATCTTCATTATTGAAGTCAATTAAAGATCCATTAGACTCATCAAATTAGTCGTTAGAGTGTTGAGCTTATTTTCTCTAAGTTGCTCTAGAAATAAGAGTGTTAAACAATGCTTTATGATGGAGATTTTCACACACAACAAGAGAAGTAATAAATGTCTTAATGTATTTAATGCTTTAATAAAAAGTAGGTAAAATGAATACTGATAGAAAAAACACAATAGGGTAACAAAGAATTGGAATAAGATAAAACTTTACCCAAAGTGTGTTTTAAAATGATTTTTCTTCAATGAAATGATTACACAACACTTAGTAATGGATAGGAAGGATTAAATCAAAGAAATAAAAGTTTATTGAATTAGCTTTGAAAAACGAAGTTTCGTAACAAGATATTAATACTAGTAGTGTGAGTTTAGTATTGAAAGTGTCATTGTAAAACTCATTAATTTTTCAAAGGAATTAATAAAGGTAGTGGGCTTTGAATATCAATAGTGGCAGGTGAATTCTGGTAGTGATAACACAATATAGGTAGTGGTTCAAAAGGTTAGAATAATGAACAATAGGAAAAGTGTCTGATCAATACAGGTGGTGACGATGATGCCAATAATGACTTGTTAATATCGTATTGTTATATGAATAAAGAACAGGTAACTATGAGCTTCAATATTGATAGAGGAGGGGTCTAATACTTCTAGAGATGTATGACCTCAAAGAAGCTTAATACCAATAGTGGGATCTTACTATTGAAAGTCAAGGGATACAAAAAGAATTTAGCTTTGATAAGAGTATGGATATTGTCAATAACACTACCCATAAAAGCAAGGATAAATCAAAGGCTTAGAATAGAAAGGGCTTAATAGTATCAACATAATACTTGTAGTGATACTCAGAGAAAATTAAAATAAGAGATTAAAGCAAAGTAGTTGTTTATACCTGACTTCTCCCTTTCTAAAGACAATTATGTACCCATTAAATAAAATCTTCTCTAATTTGTTATCATCAAAACTAAGGGTTGACCCAATATTTCAACTTTTTTTTATAATCACTTACTCTTTTCTCTTCTTTTAATTATATGGTCATCTTTATATTATTAAAACATATTTAAATTATACATGTTTTCCTATATTCGTTACCAGGAATGTGATGAATGAGTTAAAATGTATGATACTATATGGCTTATTTTTCAAATATGACTCACCAAAGATGTGATACTATATGTTGACGTTTCATAAAATTAAAATACCAACAAATCACACCCCTAGGAATAATATTAAATTATTTTATTAAAAATATAACTTATTAAAATGACATCTTTCAGCTTTTAGCTTTTACTTTATTATTTATATTATTCGTTTGTGATCAAAGTTATATGGTTTATTTAACTTACATTTGGAAAAAAGTTCTATACTTTTTTTTAACTTTTATTCACATTAAATGGAAAAAATTTGTGTGTGATATTTTTTTTTTTGGTTGCACCAAAAGTTAATGGAATGCATTTTTGCCAGAACATGACTTCTAACAAATGTAGGTCTTATTTAGGCAACAATATAGAGATAATGGGAAATATAACTTTAATCCCTGCACTTTGTTCGAATTTTATTATAAATTCTTATATTTTTTTTAGTATTCTAACCACCCTACACTTTATTTTTTTAATATTTTATATCACTCTATGAGCGATTTTAGGAATCTAGAACAGCAAAAAATAAAAGTATAAGAAACTAGAACACTAAAAAAAAGTATAGGAACTTATAGCAAAACTCAAGCAAAGTGCAAGGACTCATCTTTCTATTTTTGTTAGATTAATTCACTATTTAAAATGATGCAATTTTGTTTAGAATTTTAGCATATTTTAATTGTTGAGTGTGATAAATCGTGCAAAAAACAACAATTAAATCATCAAAAAACTTAAAAGGTTAAGCTATGTTTGGTTTGAGAGTAGAGGAGGGGAGGGTAATGTTTTTGTATTGCCTTGTTTGATTTTGTTGAAAGAGAAGTGAGATGAGGAATTTTTAATGATCTTTTATTTTGTTTAGAAGGGGATGGGAGAAAAGCTAATAACTATTTACTATTATACTCATATATACTATTTATTTCATTTCAAATTACAAGACACATTTAGATAAAATTATACGTATTAACAAAGTTTATTAAATACACTTTACAACTTTATTTTTTTAAAGTAAAAATATAAATTTTTAAAAATATCATTCATTTAATAATCTATTTGTAAAAGAAAATTAAGAGAGACATTATATAAAAAAGTAACATTAAAAAATATCATTAATAATATTTTATTTTTATCAAAATATTTTATATTTTGAAATATCAAATTTCTTTTCAATTAAATGAAACAGTATATTTGGAACTAGATGTAGAGGGGATATGTAAACATTCAAGGTCCATAAAGGAAAGAAGTCATGCAATGTATCAAGTGATGAATTCAATGTAAAAAAAAATGCAATGTATCCTCTCTCTCTTTCTCTCTCTCTCCCCACCCTTTTTTGACTAACAAATGCAATGTATCTTAATTAAAGCAAATCTTATTCATTTTAATCTAAAATAAAATAACCTTTTTATGACTTCATGACCAAAATGCAACTTGTTATATTTTTATGGTTAATTTTGATTTGATTATTGATGATGAACTTTTTTATTATAGAAAAGATTAAAGCGACATATATTTTATTTTTGAAAGAAGAGATTTGTGACTTTCTAAAATTGTATAATGTATAGTTGGACACCTATCAAACAAAAATTTATACGTGAATGCGTCTTTTTTTAATGTATAAAAATTCCTCCCCCTTGTCAAAGGCCAAATATGTGGTGTTATTATGATAAAAAATTATGTATCATTAGCAAAATATAAAACATGTCATTAAATTATTGTAGAATATAAATTGGAAAATATTATCATAACAATTATTTAGAGTACAAAAGTATAACGAATCATATTGTTCATGAATTATAAATAATGTAATTCATTCTTCAAATTTTTATAAATACACAAAATTTATACTCCTTCCGTTAAAAAATATAAGACATTTTTAACTGAATCTTACCCCAATAAAATTACTTATCTTCAAAAAACTCCATCTTTTTATATTCACCTTTATTTAATAGGTTTTTTAACCCAAAAATAAAATATAAAGTGATTTATTTATAGAAATATTTTAAAAAAAGGAAATAATTATCTTAAAGATTAAAAATGTTTAAAAAGATTTCTCAAAAAATGATTTATATTTTTTAACGAAAGGAGTATAGTTTTGTAAATAAAAATAATAATTTAAAGAGACAAAATTTTAAAAGATCTGCATTTATTAAGAAAATTAAAGCTTGATATTTTGATTAATATTATTGCCCTTTTAGAATACTACAGGGACTCAGAATCTTTCATTCCTTCCTATCAGGGCCAGAGTAAATTGTGCGTTAAAAGTCTTTTAAAAGTCAAATCTCCATGGATATTATTTCCAAATCCACAACCCATAAATCTATTATTCCTAATTTACTATTATAAATATAATTAAATTAAAATCATAGAAAAATCCTCTAGATTGTAATAAATATATAAAAATCACACATTATTATATTCTTACATTATTACTCTCTCTGTTAAAAAATATAAGACATTTTTTAAGAAGTTGTGTGCTTAAAATGTAAGGCATTTTTAGTTTTTTAAGGTGCAATCATTGATTTTTTTTAAAATGCTCCTATTAATAATAATTTTATATTTATTATAAGGTGTTTTAATAGGAGTAAATATGAAAAGATAAGGTTAGTTAGAAAGTAGATAACTATTTTATTAAAACATAAAATTTAATTAAAAATGCCTTATATTTTTTAACGGAGAAAGTATACAATATATTAATACAATATTTTCATTTATTTTTAAAATTAAAAAAATTAGATTCTTATAAAAACAGTTAATGTAACTTTTATTCTTTAATTTTTTTAATTATTTATTTAGTTTTTAAACTTAGATTCAATATTATTCAATCTTTATAATTTTTTGGTGAGTTAAAAAAATTTAAAAATAAAAAATAAGTTATAAAAAGTGCATTGTTCTGACTTTCGAATTAAAAAATATAAAGGTTGAACTGTTTTAAATTAGTAATTAAAAATTATAAGATATTGTTTTCTAAAAAAATTTAGATACTTTTGATATTTTTGTAGTTTTTTTTTAAGGTTATAAAATTTATTACCCAAATTTCGTCTCATGCGCCACATGTTTCTCGCGCTAATTGGTCCCCAGAAATGCCCAGAAATTCAATGTGAGTTGAACTCTCACCACCTACACCTACTGCATGCGCTTGAGGTGTCTACAAAAAACAACCTCTCTCTCTCTCACATTCTCACTCTGTGTGTGCGTCTCGTCTTCGTCTTCAAAAGCGAAAACTCATAATCATATTTGGGTCATTTGAGTTTTGTGGGGCTATTCATTCATATTAATCATCATTGATATTTGATAATAATGGGAAGAAGAGGAGTTCGCCTGTGAGCGTTTTGTTTGGGTGGGTGAGGAAGCAATCTGTGAAAGTCAAAATCTTCTGGGCGTATTTCTTGCTCTCTGTGCTTTGGTGGCTCTCAAGTTTACGATTAAGGATCACAATTCTTTCTTTATTTCCTCCGAAGCCGTTCACCTTGCGGGATTCTTGTCCTCTTCTACAAGCTCCTTACTCAGAAGACATGCTCTGGTACTTTCTTTCCCCTAAAGATTGGTTCTTTTCTGTGCAGTTTCCGATGGGTCTGTTACTTTCATATAAACTGATTGTTCAGGGGAAAAAAGAAAACTACTGTAATTGATTAATATTACAAGTAATTTTTAATTTT